>NC_137205.1:15885131-15962631 GCF_960531495.2 Zeus faber
TTTCAAAAGTGAACACTGATACTTAGTTCACAGGAATAAATAGATAATCAGATCGTTTTGATTTGGCAGATAAAAAATCCTGGGGTGCCTGCCCCGTTCCCTGTTTCTAATAAACACCTTGCAGAACAAACAGAAGGCCTGCGCTCCTGGAGGCCAAAGGTCAGCTGACACAGTAGCTGCGCTTACAGCTTTGAGCCTCAATGAAGCGTTTGTTCCTGGATACATTATCAGGCTGAATCGGAGCTGAACCGGAGCCGAGCTGGAGCTGAACTGGAGCTGAACTGGGCGGTGCCATCTCTGACCAAGAAGGCGCCGCCAGCAGCCGCCCTCCTCATCGCAACCACGTCCCGGCTCGCACCGGGATGTTGTTGGCATGGAGACGGCCGCGGACGGGACAGAGGGCTGGCTGTGTGGGTTTATTGGTTGGAGAAAAAAATGAACTGAAAAAGGGAGAGAGATGGAGAGAAAGGGGGAGACAAGCAGACCGACAGACAGACGGATAGACAGACAGACGGGCTTGACAAGACAGACAATATTGCAATCCTTTACAGTTTTAACTGTGAAGCCGATTGCATTGAGAGAAAAAACAGAGAGGGTGTGGAGAACCGAGAGAGAGAGTGGACTACTGTGGGTAAGTAGCGGCTATTAGAGGGCGGTAGTTACAAAGGTGAAAACCAGAAAGCTTCTGGCACTCCACTTCACCCACTGGCAATCATCAGCGGTGATAACGATTTAGAGACAACACAACACACACACACACACACACACACACACACACACACACACACACACACACACACACACACACACACACACACACACACACAGAGCATCACTTTGGCTGAGGGGAGGTGAGGTGAACTAGGTTGGGAGTGAAAACTGAGACTAGACTGCTGAGAGAGGGCGAGGCGGGTGAGAAGGAGAGGTGGAGCGGGGATGGAGTGAGGGCAAGGCTTGTGGGAGGTTGTGTCAGAGGGAGGAGAGCAAACAGCCGGCACCCTCGTGGTGTCGGGACTTTTAATACAGATCACTTCCCATTCATACACAGAGCTTTCATACCTCGGCCAAGTCATACAAAGTACAACTGACAAACAGAGGCGTGAACCGTGGAACTGGATAAGAGCGAAGTCAACGGGATGTGATGAGGAATGATCACTGCAGGCTGACAAACAGGAGTGTGCAACATTCCAAATCAAATTGAAAATGCCTATCAAATTCTATTGATGTAAATTCATATTCCACTGAATTTAAGGAAGTAGGTTTAAAGTTAAATGTGTACATTAGACCTCACATTGGTTCAGATTTGGACATCACACAAACATATACATGGAATATAGAATGCCTCTAAACACAAGATTTTTATGAACAACAAATGTTTTACTCACAGCTCTTGAACCTTTAAAGTGAGTATAGAAAAAAAACGTCATTACTTAGAACATGGTGGAGGAACACTCTCAGCACTGATTAACTTTAACCGTGCTTAACTCTTCAAAATGCTGCCAAACAACATGAGGTGCACTAGAAGTGTTTGGTCCAATCTCAATGTCCACGCTCACAGGACTCCCCGATAAGTCTGGGAGGGCTCAGAGCTTATATTTCATTGAGAATACTACTTTTCAGGACTTTTCAAGAGCTTTGCAAGTTAACCTTCAACAGCAACTGCATACGCTGTCTCATTGCCAATGAGATTGTGATCATCAAGAGGTTCTACCTTTTCCTACTGGTCTACTGGTTGACCAGCGTCTGGCCGACTGATCGCCCTTTCATCTGGGTCCGTTATGACCCTGGTGAAGGCTATGAGCTATGAGCTGCGTGGTTTTAACCAATACCTTGTTCCCCTCGGTTCTACAGGTGCAGCTGGAACCCGTTGGTCTGTCAGTCAATCTGAGCAACAAAGAAGAAGTCAGGGTAGCGTTCAGGAAAAAAAAAATAAAAATCTGTTTTGCGCCGAGCGTGACAGGGCCGCTTTTACAGGCCTACCTGATGATTGCCCGCCGACACACACCACCTGCTGACACTGCTATGATGTCAGCCCACAAACATCACAAACATGTCCAACCTTGCTACTGCCAGACACACACACACACGCGCACGCGCGCACGCACACACACACACACACACAAAAATAATCCTCACAAAGTGTAACATTTTACTCTCGATCTAAAACTCAGTGCTGTCGGCGTGGATCACTTCCTTTTGTTTAAAGCACATACTTCTCACTCTTTTCGGACCCCCTCCTCCTCCTCTCTCATCCCTTTATCTCCCTTGTTCTTTTCCCCGGGGCAGGGAAAAAAAAGTGGACTCCTTCCTGAACATATAGGGGGAAAAGCCCCAGCTACATCAGCCGCTGACAAGACTAAGCCTCTGCCTCTGACTTGACTACAGGGGATGGTGTCAAGGAGATGAGAGGGAGACAGAGAGAGGAAGGAGGTAAACGTAAGGGCAATCCAGCCGCTTGCGTACAAAAAAACGTATATATCAATCACACAGATAGGAAAAAAAAATCCTTAAAGAAAAATATAGGTTCTGCACAGACACTATGAGTCTAGTCTCTCTCTCTCTCTCTCTCTCTCTCTCTCTCGCTCACATACACCTCGACACCTCCCAGGACATCACAAGGCGTGCCGCCGCCCCAGGGCCTGTCTTTTCTTTTCCTCTGCTTTCCACTCCTCCCTCCCCTTCACTCCCATCTCACGGCGGACAAGATAAGTATTAGAGCAGCCCTACCCGAGCACAAATCTCAGAGGTGTTTATTCAACACGGTACGATGCGCGCACACACACACACACACACACACACACACACACACACACACACACACACACACACACACACACGTTAAACACACAGGCGTCTAAGCACTCACACAACACATACAATCAAACAGACGGAGGGAAAAAAGAGACGCAGAGTGAAAGCTTTTGGATCCGCCTAAGGCCCTAAATGAGAGGGAAGAGGAAAGAGAAGGGTTGTGGATGAATGGATACAGGGAACAGAGGAAAAAAAGGAGGAAGATTGAGATAGAGATAAGAGAAGGAAGGAAGTGAACAGAGGTGTCTCCCCTGGAACCGCTCGAGGCTACAGGTATTGTACAGTAAAGTATGTGGGGCTGCGAGGGTGAACCTGAGTTTAAGTTTGTTGTCTGTGTGGGGAAGAATCTATGTGTGTGTGTGTGAGTGTGTACATGTGTAAATCTATGTACTGTATATATGTGCGTGGGCACCACAGCGCCCGTTGCGGTGAGGTAATGAGTGCATGGGGGGTGGTGGTGGTGGTGGTGGGGTAGAAGAAATAGTTGACATTCAATAGCTGACATCAGACTGACGCAATGCCTTGGCTGCTGTAAAAAGAGCTCCATCAGACCTGGGCCGTGTTAGACAGCTGGCTAGCACCTAGCAAAGAAAGTGCTAATGCTATGGAATGTGCTAATGCTAGCAACTTGCTTACTGAAAATGTCAACTCCAGCAAGGCAGTCCACTGAGGGCTTGGGACTTGCTCTCTTTCTGATAGCCTAACAAATCAACCCTTACCCTTTTTATGGTTGGGCGATATTGCTTCAAAGTGATAATGCAATATTTTTAGGACAAATAACAATGTTGTCAAATGTCAAATGATACCAATAAATATGAAAATAAATATAGATTTATTGACAAAATCCCCAATTCTTTGGCTGATTTCTGATTCTGCATGAACGGCATTTTAACTATGTTAGAAAAAACAACAACAATATTGTTTCTTCAACTTAACTTTAGAAACAAGGTTTGTGAATTGCCATTGTCTTGGGTGAGATATGGCCGGTACCAGTGTTGGTATCACTGAAAAAAAGCTTGTGGCTCTCATATGAAGATATTTCTTTGCAAGGCGGCTCCGTCTTAGAGAGGTGTCTTCATGCTCTTTCCAACATATGAGTGAGTTTAACAGACCGTCGCTCACAGCTGCCATAACTTATACGTTTCAATCATCTCTCTGACACAAGAATGATAAATGCACTGGCTCCTTATTGGCTCTTCCACCATTGGCTGCTGCTGCTTCTTCTCAAGCTGGGAGCTGTAGCACCGACCACGGTGCCAAGCTGAGATCTGGTTTGATTTGGTAGCAGGGACTCCGCCTCCAAAGCAACTCTGCATTCCAGTTCTTCAATCCCCCGGATCTGGGGAACATTAAAACCTTGGATGGTGGGAGCCCTGGAATCGATGAGGGAACCCGCATCCCGCTCGTCTTGGACGACAGGAGCATAAAACTTCTCCCTCAGGAAAATAAAGAATCTCAGTCTTGATTGACGCCCTGCCGAGGTGTCGGGGGGCTGTTATTAAACAGAGGCTCAGGCTTGATACAGGAGGCAGTGAGGCAGGCCTGAGCAGAAGGTGTATCTGTAAAGAGGGGTTTCTTGATGTGTGTACTCGCCATTCATTAGTGAGGCCCCTTATCTTTGTGTGAGTTGTCAGTTAGAGCAGCTGTTATCATTTCCCGCTCGCAGCTCTTGTTTCCGTTTGGTATGCACAAAGCAGTTGTCATTTCGAAGAAGTTTACTTTGCTGATTGTTGGGGGCAATGTGGCAGGAAAGGGCGAGCCACCTTGCAAAGTTCAGCACACTCAGAGGTGAACTGACAAAGCGATCGTGTGGCTTCTGCGGCTGCTAAAGCGGCGCAAATAACAGGAAAAGGGAGCGTCTAATTCACAAAGCATCCGCAAGCGGGGAAATGCACCGCCGACTGCACTTCCACGCAAATGGCATCTCGATCTAATTCCTATTAAACTCAAAAGATATCGAAAAAAAACAACTAAAAGATATAGGGGATAGTGATAAAGTGGTCAAAACTGGCATTGGACCACAGATGGCATCGAACCTCAGAACCATGGACAGCTCCGCAGGCCACGGCCTTTCCCCTGCAACAGCCTGGAACTTTATAGAGCAAAATATATTAAATCAACTGTCATCATTTCTACATTGTTATATTCAGAATTTGTGAGATCTAGAATTTCTTCAGTAAAAATATATAAATTATTCACAATATATATATATATATATATATATATATATATATATCCTTTATATCCTCACTTAACGACAGAGTTCCGTTCCTAGGACCAGGTCGTTAAGTGAATTGGCCGATAAGCGAGGACCTGTGTTATTTCACAGTAAGGGGGGGGGCCATTGTGAACACTAGTGTAGTGAATACTGACAGACTGTAGGAACAAGACTGAGACTGAGAACGGTGATGAGATGAGATGTATACAGTGTAGATAGTGTATAGTAAATATAATGTATATAGTATATAAAGGGTTAAGTGGGATGAGATGCTTGACACTGAGATGCTGCGGTATTGTACGCAACGTATAGTACAGACTGGTTACAGAGCTGGTCGTAAGTCTGAACGGTTGTTAAACAGGTAGGTCCTTAAGTGAGGAGTACCTGTATATATATATATATATATATATATATATATACATACACACAACTATATATAGATATAGATGTACTGCATATATAGGTTACATACATATATATATATATATATATAAATTATACATTTACTCATACTATTTAAATGTTTTATAGTCACTGCACATAAACCCAGGGTCCACAGCCGGTCACGTGGAGACCCCGTTGTGCGTCTCCAGTGGAGGGGGGTGACCCCAGGGTCATCAGGTGTCCTCGGCTGGACAATTTTCCATCAGGATTTGGGTTCGGGTTAGGGTTAGGGTTAGGGTTAGTGGTTAGGGTTAGTGGTTAGGGTTAGGGTTAGGGTTATGACAAAGGTTTGTTGTGTCGCCACAAATCCTTTGCTACCTCTCTCTTTTAACTTATACAAACAGAGCTTTGTCAAGCTTCTAACTATCTAAAAGTCCCTAAAAGGTACCACTGTCCCCATCTTGCTTTCACCCCTTTGTTGCACTTGCACGCTCCATCCCGACAGCCAGCCCATAGTAGCTGCAGCAGTTGGCAGGGGTTCGGTGAAATACTTACAATTACACTGTTAAAGAATCAAAAATATCCTGCCTTGACTTTTTCATATAGCTCCTAGAAAACTATACATAGTTCACATGGTAAAAGCTCTACGTATCACACAGCCCTACACTGTATAACGTGCAAAGTGAGCATAAACTCTCAGTGTTGCCTTTCAATTTGCTTACTGAAATTTCACTCACTTGCTGCCTGACTTACTACAGTACTGAATATACTGCTCTGACCACTTAGGTATAAATGAGCTGACACTCTCAGATGTAGATGTAACTGAGCCAGTGTGAGTCCCGCTAGCCAGTGGAAAGGTCATGGGAGAATTACTGCGCTATAGTTAGACTGTTGTCCGTGCCGCCGCACTGGAACCTGTCACATTAGCATAGACAAAGCAGACAAGAATGTATACAATAGGAGGCCAGCGTCCTGCCCGGCTATTCTGTGGCGTGCTAGGGCTATTCTGTCCGTGGCTAATGAGCGCCGGTCACTGCTGGGTATTCCTGACTTCAGGGGTGAGATTGTAGCCACTGGATGGTTGCTGGAACATAGCGCTCATGCAGCAGGGCAAACACTGGTTAGGAACCGTTGCACGTACACTCATGTATGGTTGGGGCCGGTGTAAAAATGTTCAAACCGGTTTGATATGAAGCAAAACACCGGACTGGACCGGTATATCGAATTTTACCAATAGGTATTGCGGAGTGAAATTTCACAAGTGCGAGTTCCACCCGGAAACCTTAAGCTGTGGAACCAAACTTCACAAGCGCAAGTCACGTTCCACCCGGAAGCAGTTAGCAAGTGAGCAACATGCTAAGCTTAGCTCAAGCTGATTGCGTGTCTGACTGAGTGAGTCACACTATGCCGAGTGCAAAAAAGTCTGACACACAGGAGCTAGAAGATTATTAACCACAAAATTTTGGGTTCCCAGTGAACTACGACAGCAATGGAAAACGAGTGGTAGATCGGACAAGGACGGTGAGTTGGCGTTACTCATACTACCCGACAGTTGGAGGGTATGTGTGCGGAAACAGATTGAAACTCCTCCTAATGCAAACATTTTATTTATTCTTATTTATTATTCTACCGTATATTGACATTTAAATGTCAATACACCTACGTATACCTGTGTTATATTTGGGTCAATACGGAAATTTACCGGAACGTCTCATAATGACAAATGCCAGTTGAGTCGATTTGCATAAAATCAAACCGGTTTAGGCTCATATCGGACCGGCAAAACCAGAAACCGAACTCTAGACTCACGCATTACGCCCGCGTACTCAGAAGACTCTACATCTGTCTTAATCAATAATCTATATGTACAGTACACATTGCTTTTATTGTTGCAAGACGCGCACACAACCTTCTTTTTATTTTGTATATCTATGGAGGTGCCGGGCAAGAGGAAAAGAGGAAGGCCAAAGAGAAGGTTTATGGATGTGGTGAGGGAGGACATGCGGGCAGTTGGTGTAAGGGACAGAAGGTAGGTACAGAAGGTATTGGAGGAAGATGATCCGCTGTGGCGACCCCTAAGGGGAGCAGCCGAAAGAAAAAGAATAAGAAGACGAAGATGACCAGTGCATTGGCCAGGTGGCAAACATGGAGCGCATGCATATCGCAGAAAGACTCAGATCAAACAAACATACTGTATCTGAGTGAACAAACATACACATTGATGGTATAAGCAGCTGAAAGTGTCTTGGATGAATCATAGCTGACTGGAAACTACAGCCCATCCTCTCCATACTGTGTGGGACAGTTTGGAGGGACAACAGGCATGTACACAGTGGGACAGCAGCACTGACCGGGTGTGTTGTGTGTGTGTGTGTGTGTGTGTGTGTGTGTGTGTGTGTGTGTGTGTGTGTGTGTGTGTGTGTGTGTGTGTGTGTGTGTGTGTGCGTGTGGGGGGGGCAACAGAGAAGCAGGGCCTGAGAGTGGACCAAAGTTTCCAGTTGTGCTAATCTGTGTGTATGGAATGTTGTGTATTTTGTGTTGCAGCTGTGTGCTTGCTGTTACATCCATATGTGCCAACTGGCCATTGCAGTGTCCATAAGCTCTTCCAGAGAACTGTGTGTGTGTGTGTGTGTGTGTGTGTGTGTGTGTGTGTGTGTGTGTGTGTGTGTGTGTGTGTGTGTTGTTAGTGCATGGACTGTGTATCATTGATTACTGTAGCTTTTGGGATTGGTGGTTGTTGCTGTTATTGTGGTGGTGCTGGTGGTTTTGTTTGGTAATGGATGTGCAGTTTGAGGTGGACATGGTGGCTGGGGTTCAGTCAAGCCTGCAGCTCTCCTGTGGAGAGTGACCTCATCCTCAGGCCTCTGGCATTATGGCAGCAACACAAAGACACACAGGGGAGGGAGGGAGAGAGAGAGAGGGGAAGAGAAAGAGACAGAGAAAGGCAGAGAGAGACAGAGGGGGAGACAGAAAGAGAGAGAAGAGTGAAGGTGGGGGGAGTAGATGTGTGTGTGTGTGTGTGTGTGTGTGTGTGTGTGTGTGTGTGTGTGTGTGTGTGTGTGTGTGTGTGTGTGTGTGTGTGTGTGTGTGTGTGTGTGTGCGTGGTTGTGAAAGAATGAGAAAGAAAGTGGGATTGGGAGAGAGTTAAAGGAAGCGAGACAAAAAGCGATAAAGAGACAGGGAGCAACAAAGAGAGGGTCAGAGAGAGAGCGAGAGTAAGCACAAGCTAAAGAGGGACCACTAGGGTCTCAGGAAGAACCAGGAACGAGAACACACAGGAAGTCAATGCGGAAATTAGTATGACAGGAAAGACAAACACACAGAAACAAAAACAGGACAAACAGAATAAAACAGGCTTCCACTACCTTGTCGGTGTTACTGCATAGCCTGCCATAAAATACAAATTATACACACACACGATCAACCCTAACAGACACACACACACACACACACACACACAAACACACACACACACACACACACACACACACACAAACAACCTCTGTCTTCTGACCTCCCACCTGAACTCATAGAAAAACAGCGACTTAATGACGAGTACCGATGATGTCATAATCTCTCAATCATTCACATCCTTGCACACCCCCACACACATACACACACTCACCCGGGGGAGGCGAGATAACTAGGACCTTGCTCACCTTCTTCGTTCCCAAATGTAGTGGACAAAAAAGCAGGCGTACAATGACAGAAAACAGACAAACAGCCAAGCGTGACAATTTAGGGCCGCTGCTTCCTGTTACCCCCTGGAACGATGGCGTGCAAACCAAACCAATGCTGGCGTGCACACACTAGGGACTATAAACCTCAGGCTTTAATGTGATACCGCTTCAATTCTTGAAGCAACCATTTAATAATTTGGGTATATCACAAACTTTACTATGATGCCATGTGATACAATTCAATCCAGTGGTCCGTTGACATCAAAGCTTCTGTGCTAGTATTTATGGTGCTTTTTTCCCATTTAATTTAAAGTATATTAAGATGTGTGTTCCCAGCAAAACTCTTAATCTTCAATTTGGACAAAAATGGCACACACTGCATTCCACTGATTGATCAATATTGTTTCTCTTTGAATTGATGCATCAGCCCAAATTGATCCAAACAAAAGTGTGTGTGCGTGTGTGGTCAAGGAATGTATGTATGTACGGAGGTGTCGAGCATTGCTATCAAAGCCCCAATGTAAAAAAAGAAGTAAACTTTAAAGTGTATGATATTATCTGTGCTTAGCAAAAACTCCACCTAGGGGCTGTTAAATGTATGTGGACTTGCCATGGTATGCCATGGTCATTCTGAAATATTGTGGATTTAAAAAGCCAGGTTCTAAGTATTTTCCTCCCACAGTTAAACTTGAGTTCTGTATACGCCATGATGCCACATAGTTCGTATATCGCCACGGGTGACGTAGCGCAGCTTCACGTGTCAGTGCATCTTCAACTGGATATAGCATCAATTATAAGCAGAGTTAGGATTTAGGGTAATCAGGGTCAGCAAATGCACGACTAAAAGAAACCAATAATTAATTTATTTTAATTCACAGATTCCTGCCAACTAGCAGCAGTGCTAGTCAAGAACACATAGTATAAAGTGTGACTTTGCAGGGGATTGTTGGCGCGGCCGGGACCTCTGACTTTTAGCTGCTAAGAAGGGGGAGGTGACAGTAATGCTGGGTAACGGGGGGGAAATAACAAGCAGGAGCGTCACCGGTCCGCATCCGTACGAGCGTTCCAGGGTGGAACGTTCTTAAACACGATAGGTTCGTTTGGATGTACAGTACATTCAGAAGCACCGTAGTCTGATGCCCGCTCCAGGAAACACTAGTTTCCACTTACGCGTTCGTGAACCGGCGGCACCGGGAGCTCAGGTGGACGTTGGAAGCGGAGTTGCATGAATGAGTGTCCAGATGGGACGGCGATACGATGAAAGCTCTGCAGTTATCCGATACGCCAAAGCAAGACATAATCACCCCGGCACTTCCTCCTCGCCGCTTTGTCTTCGCAGACTGGCCTAAAATAAACTTTGGCCTGTAATGCGAGACAACACTTTTTTCTCAGCGTTTTAGGCTTCTCAGTTTCCCCTTTCGCTTGTTTTCTTTGCTGCCGATCGGTTGCTTTTCCAAATTGCTCGGTTGTAATGTTCTTGTTTGTTTTTTTTCCCACATCACTGTTTTCTATTCATCCTCCTTTTCTCTTAACTGACCATTTCTTTCTCGTTCTCCCCCACCTGTCCAACATTCATACAGAGTCACATCAAGACACATAATAATTCCACCTCCACAGGCTTACCCAACGCTAAAAGATGTTCCCTCTCCATCGACACGGGGGCCGGTGGGGTGAGATCAGAGGTCAGATTTAAGGGTCAAAGGCCAGCGGATTGGTCACTCCATCAACTCATTACTCTGACTGTTAATTAGAGGATTAAAGCTGGCAGGATGAGGTGACCACCTTCCTCTTTACAATTCCTCCCGTCATTGTCCATCCAGCTGAAACAGCTGAAGCTCTGACAAGCGAGCGTTGCATCAGCGGGGGAAAAAGTAGCTCCTCGTCATTTACAGTGCCTCCAATTTAAATGGTTAGTTTCTGGACACATCTTGGGTTCCATGTTTTGCCTTCCCACATTTTGGGACCGAAAATTGCAAGAGAATTGTCAGAGTTGTTCGACCCTAAGAGTAAATAAGGTGAGTATGTTTTTTTTTCTGTTCGCCAGTGTTTCTGTTTTTCAGTATATACGACGTGCATTACAAAAACATTTCAAAGAACAAATCCAGTCTCATACAGGTATTCAATATTTCAATTAATTTTGCTATGGCGCATAACTTCCAAACAAAGTATCGATATCAAAATGTTCCAATTGATTCAAAAATTGAAGTTGAGTGTCGTTTTTTTTTAACCCAGCGCTAGTATTTATTATAAACGAGTTCTGAACAAACCAACATTTCCTCACAAACTAACACACACATACGCGCAGGCGCACGTGCGTGCACACACACACACACACACACGCACACGCACACACGCACACGCAGGCACACACACACACACACACACACACACACACACACACACACACACACACACACACACACACACACACACACACACACACACACACACACACACACACACGTACACAGCGTCCGCCTCCTATCAGAATCTCATGTCATATCAAATCAGTAGGAAGCCAGATAAGAAGCCCTGAAACGACTCGGACCGATAGCGTTCCTATCGTCCGTTACTGCAAACTTCTCATCAGCCAGAGTCGACGGAGGGAAGTGGCAGGGCGATAGGCTGGCACGTCTTAGGGTGCACCTGGACAAACAGACGCTGTGCACGCAGATGTGCACACATGCTTGCAAAAAGCAATGACATACACACACCTACTGTACACATGCATATTCAATCCGGGGCACCCTCGTCCAACACTCATGCAAGTTTAAATAAGTACGGTCAGGAAAGTGCACCCGATCCTTTTGTTATCAACCCTGAGATTATCTAATCAAAGTCTTTTAATCTTATGACTTATTATCATTTAAGTGCTGTTAGTGAGCTGAAACCAAAACAGAGTAATCAGACACCCAGATGGTCAAATGAGCGAATAGTTTCAGTGGAAATGATAACACAGAACACATGGTTACAGTATTGAGACAGGTGCTGGTTGAACACCTGTTCCAAGCTTATCACGATTTTTTGTATATATATCTGTGTGCCTGTGTGTCCCCTGTACTATAACAGAGTTGTCATGGAAGCAATTGTTCAGTGCAGTGACTTCTGTCCATGCAGTTTGAAGACAGTGTCAAGGTCAAAAAGTGGGAAAGCCAGTGGGAAAAAGCGCTGGGCTCTTAAATTTTTTTAAATTTGAGCTCCCCTTCCCTCTCGGTTAAATGCAAAGTTTTTTCACACTTCTGGCTGTAAACAAATGTACTACTGCATTAGGAATGTCTGTGGGTGAAATATCGCCCCTTCATTTTTTCGAGCTAAGTTGCTTTGGATTTTATGTCATTGTTTGGAGCTGTTGTGTTTGAACCGAATGCTTTGTTAATGTGTCCAAATTGAATCCAATGCTAAATTTGCCAACACACACCCGGTAAAAACACAATACATAAACGTTCTATTTCTTTCTCTCCGCAGTTCAGACAAAAAAAAACTGTTGGAGCTTTGGGATTCCACTGAATGTATGTTCAGGGTAAATGCATGCGAACGGAATTAATCTCCGTGGACCTTCAGCTTCTCTAATGTCTGATCAGAGAACGACCGCGGCCGTGTTAAATTTATTTTTTCAAGACAGCTGAGTGAAGATGGAGTGCAGAAAACAGAAGGACACACACGGACACACACACCCACACATGCACAGTCGCACACTCACACATGGATTCTTCAGGGCGCTTGGGAACATAAAGGTCGTAATGTCTGACATATGGAGTGACGTGTTAATCAAAGACTCCATGTTCCCAGCTGGACTGGACTCACTGGGAATGCGTTTTGAATTTGTGTGTGTGTGTGTGTGTGTGTGTGTGTGTGTGTGTGTGTGTGTGTGTGAGAGAGTGCGCGAGAGAGAGGGGGGAGAGAGAGAGCGGCGGTCACGCTATCTCTTAAATTGCTCTCACTCAACTGTGACAGCGCAGAACCTCCCTAATTGTATTAGTGTGAATTGTTGCCCGTCGGGTGTATTAAAAACAACACGTAATGAAAGGACCTTGAAAGCTGAACTGTCATTATGGATTCACAGCATTTGTTTGATCATGTTAACTGTGACCGCAGAGTGAGCACTGAGAGTTTAAAGGGGGAATGATATATTAACTGTGGGGGGGGGGGTGGTCGGGGCTCAAGCACCTGAGAATCACTCTCAGGAATTGTGCTCGAAGTTTGACTGTGATTAAAAAAACTCCAACCTCAGAGTAGGACATATAGAAGTTTGTCACGAAGCCTACTGTAAAATCACTTTTAGTGAGGAGTAGACGTTCGCTTTTGAGTTTTGAGGGGGTGCTTCGATTTTGTTTTTTTTTAATTGGGCGTCGAGATTTAATTGGAAACAAAACAGCTGTATATCGACTAAAAGAGGTGTCCCCAACCAGAGAGAGCCCTGTTTTAGTCGGTTGGAAGGGGGGTTTTGATGGAGAAACCGTTTCTCCGCGAGAAAGAGGCGCAAAAAGGCAGAGCGGAATTAAGAGTGGAGTGTTTATTTATTTAATTTTTTCCCCCAAAATCTGAACATCAATTGTCAACTTTGGATAAAATACAAGAATATAAGCCCAAATAAAAGCCATATTTAAGCAGGATCCACTGTGTGGTTTTAGAGGGGAGAAAGAAGGCACTAACTCCTTTCCCCGACATTAGTTTTTATAATCACGCGTAATGTGGAAACAATAGTGTTTGAATGAGTCGCATATTCCAGAACAAATTTTATTTGTAGGAAAAAGGAAGAGTCACCACAAGTCAAGACAAGCAGCAGGTAGTGGATTTATTTTCTGGGCAAGATATGAATATTCATGAGGTACATGTTATGAACGCGTCCTCATCGGTCGAGTCCAAATTAGTCTTCATTATTATTATTATTATTATTATTATTATTATTATTATTATTATTATTAATATAAGAACAATAGGGTTATGCTAAAACTATCTGGAACACAAACTTTGGCATAACATAGAACACGGTTTACGTCTGGTTTTAACCGGTATGTCACCACCAACACTCCACCAACACCTCGTGGTTGATGTTTCATCCAAATCGATCCACATACTGAGCAGATATTAGCAAAAAAATAACCGAATTTGATCTATATCACAGACACGGTCCAATGCATTTCACGCCGAAATATGTCCAACCCGGCTAAAACTATCTGGAAGACATACTTTGGCAGAACCTACGAACAGGGTTGAGGTGTCGTTTAAACCGGTATTTCACAAGGATCTTGTGGTTTAAATTTGATCCAAATCGATCAGCATATGGAGTAGACATTAGTGAAAAACTTTGACCCGAATGATATGACATGCCACTATTAGTAAACAAAATGAACGTGAACTAAGTTAAGACGCATTATGACATCATCATATTATTTACTATAAATGCACAGATTCTGATTGAGAATGTCCAGTTGGACCATGTCGAGTGTGCGGTGTAGACTCGGTCACTCTGTACTTGTTGGATGTTACCAACTATTGATTTAAATGTATTTAGATAGCTTCTTACCTCAGTAGATCTGTTGATATTTTAAATCTGTGGTCCCCATTACTTTGTCGGATGAATATGGTAATTATTCACAGAAATACCACAACATTTTTGGTATTTCATGGAAACGTAATTTACTTAGTTTAAAATAAAAAATAAAATACTTTTATTTAATAAACGTCATGTATAAACATTTTCCTCCACCTAAACTTTACAAACTTTAATGAAAAGGCCTAAAGTGTGATATTGACAAGTTCTTCCATACCTCCACTGGACCTGTATACTGCTGCCTGCAGCAATATTTATTATTATTATTATTATTATTATTATTATTATTATTAATAATATTATTGTTGTTGTTGTTGTTGTTATTATTATTGTTGTTATTATTATTATTATTATTATTATATAGTCTACTGCAAAGTAGACATTAAAAACAATGCTTGCTCTGCAATGTTGCCCTACCCCCTCCCAGATTAGCGGAGCAGCACAGTAAACTTCAGAGGCGATTGTCGCAGGGAGAAGAATTGTCGGCTTTGTTTTAGAGGGGTTGTGTGGTGTTTAAGCATACAATTAATTATTAATGTATATTTATAGGAAAGGTCGCTATGGAAAAACATTAAGCAATTATGACGGGTTTTTTTGTGTGTGTGTCGATGACCGTCAATGACCGTGAATGGCACGATAATCAAATAACCGGCGCAGCCCTACATAAAAGTAGGCTCTAATTTTTATCACTCTGAGAAGTTTTGGGCACCTATGACCGACAAAGAAAGAAAGAAAGAAAGAAAGAAAGAAAGAAAGAAGTTGTTCAGTGGTCTTATAAACTAACAGGATCAAATGTTACATTCTCATAAAATTACAATATAGGACAATATAGAGAGATAGGAAGAGGGAAAGGAACTTAGTGGTCTGTGAGAGAAAGCAGCGCAGGGAGGCAGTATCTGAGAGAGGGTGAAAAAGAGAGATAGAGAGGGAGAGAGAGATGACAATGAGGGAGAGGGCACTACAGAGACACTAGTGGGAAGAGGAGGGGAAAACAAAAAGATCTTCAATGCACCTCCCTCCCTCCCTCCCAGTACCATTATGAAGGGGATGATAGCGTAATGTAGCACTAATGGGGGAACAAATTGGGTGGCGTTCGCTTACATGACTGCTGAGTGACGGATGATACTGGTGATGTTCCTTCCGAACACACACACACACACACACACACACACACACACACACACACACACACACACACACACACACACACACACACACACACACACAGACACAGACACAGACACATCCTCGGCCCGCTGCCATTTCCCATTTCTTGCGCTCTTTCGCTTGCTATCATTCAAATGAGCAGACTAATCCATCCAATGGATATCATGCCAACCATGAAGTGAGGCAAACTGACATGATGGCATCAGTCGATTACATCTTGAGCTCACTGGCAAACGCTTCACATCCCAACAGGTCAGCTGGGTGCAACAGAGAAAAAAAAGTGTGAGAGAAGTCAGTGAGAGAGAGAGAGAGAGAGAGAAAGAGAGAGAGAGAGAGAGAGAGAGAGAGAGAGACAGAGACAGAGAGATGCTTTGGGAGTTGCTTTCTTCAACTTTGGCGTCCGTGGCTATCAGCGCTATGATGATCTAAATGACGAAGTGACTAAATGGTCAAATGCACCCAAAAGAGAGAATGATCTGAGCTAACCGAGCCAAAAACGAGTCTTGTGGTCCAGACCTTTGAGATGCGATACGCTTGCCAAACCTTTCTGTCTAACCTTATCATTACAAGTGTACATGCTCCATGCAACATGCATAGGTGTAATAGATGCTCTCTGTGGTTCTCTGGACAGCACCGGAGTTCCACTTTTACTAGAGTACATTTGTGTCAGGGTATTTGTGCTTTTTACTTAAGTAATAGGTCTGAGCAGTTCTTGTACCACTGCCCATACACACCCTTCCAAATAGTTCCTGTGCTGCATTAGTGGTTGATGCTAGCTAGCCAGGGCGAGACAGCTACAACGACAGCTGGTTATATGAACTCTGTTTCGTGTAATGGTTCCACAGGGCCGTCTGGTGTGCCGCTGGGTAGCCCGGCATGCCAAGAAGCCTTGTATACATTAGAGACCTGATGGTTTATGATCCGCTGCTATAGTTCTCTCTGGTGTAACCCTAATCCGCCACATCAGCCACCCAACTGCAGGTTTTCCTGGGGACTGCGCGGGCCCGTCACATGTCGAGATTGCCTCGATGCGGCTTCACATACGCTGACGTGCAATCAGAGCCTTGCGTGCCCATGCCAAGGCAGGGCGGTAAATTGTCAGCTGACGAAAGAGTGGAATGAGTCGTGTTTTGGGTCGGGTCCGGGGAGGCTCGAGCCGACAGGAAAGCTTCAGTGTTTCCCCCCTCCACGGGTTGTAATGGATTCTCCCCGCCAATGAAACATTATTCCGGCTGCAGGCGGACCCGCCAGCCACCTGAGCGCCTTTCCCACAGACCCCTGCACCCAGAGCTCACTAGAGATCTGGGACAGATGGAGGAGCGGAAGAAAGGAGGGTTGCGGAAAGGAGGAATGCAAAGAAATCCTGAAGAGGAAGGATGGCAGGGGGGGAGGATGTAGGAAGAGAGAATGGATGGCCTTTTCTGTACTCTCTCTCTCTCTTTGTCTGCCTGCGCTGGTTGTGTCATCCCCAGACGAACAGAGACCCTCTCAGAGGGGTCCGTGGAGAATCGCTGCCCTCTGAGTAACATAATTCCACTCCCACCCATATCTGAAAACACACACACACGTTACCGACATCCACCGAGGTTGCCATGGCTACCGCTAACAACACAACACACAGACACACACACCAACAGCAGCCCCCCCCCCCCCCCCCCCCAGCATCGAGGATATTTGCAGGCAACACTGGCGCACAGTGGCGGGGGGGTAAAGCGCCGGACCGCAACAATGTCCCGTTCAATGGTTTGAATAAAGTGTTGTTGTGTTTGTGGTGGTTTTTGTACCTTCTCTCATTGTCGTCCAGGTGAGCAAACAGCACGTTCTTTGAGATGGCCTTGGCCAAGGCGGTCATGGTCTTGTAGTCCTTCGGGATGACCTGAGGACGCAAAGCGTTGATGTCCAGTGAGAGGAAGCAACTGAGTGCACAGGTGGATGAGCTGCGTGAAGCCAACTAACCAAACATAGCATAGCAGGCCTCGATTTCAAAGGCCGACTAAATCGAGTAATTAAAGAGCAGTGTATTGGCAGCCTCTTAAAGGACAACCCACACGTGTGACTGCGTATATTTGGGGAAGCCCATCTGTTTAGAAATTACACTGAAATCCCTGCTCTGCCCTTAAAAGTTTACAAGATGCCTGGGCTCATTCATAAAACAAGCATTTTCACATCCATATTCCAGACTGTGGTATTGTGTGTGTGTTATAGTGTGTGTGTGTGTGTGTGTGTGTGTGTGTGTCTGTGCATGTGTCTGGGAAGTGCGGCAAAGTCTGCCACCACTACAAAGAGGCACGAGCCTGTATTTATGACATCAAGAAGAAACTCCAGCTCGACTGTGCGGTGAAACAGAGAGATGGAGGGATAGAACGCAAGGAAAGAGAGAAAAGGAGAATGCCAAAGTAGAAAGAATGGCAAAATGGAATGAGCAGAGCTGAAATAATAATGCGTACTTGTTGTGCACTGAATACATAACTTACAGAACCTTGAATGCAAAGGAATGACTATGACCGTTGGTGAAATATTTAAATATCTGAAAGGATCTGAATATTCAAATACTGGATTTTACTGCCATTGGTGGAATTTGAATAGGGTAGTTATGTGTGAAAATATAGCTGTATGTAAGTGTGTTGTTTGGAAATTTATTTGAAGTTTGTGTACCCTCAGCAGTTCCCCTCAGTGTGAAGACTGAAGTTAGAAGTCCACCGCGGATTGTACAGGTGTGGCATGCCATAAGTGCGCTTTTCCTATCAAGCCGGTGTTAATCCACTGGCTAATTTTTGCGCAAGAGATCCATTTCTTTTTAAACTGTGTGTGGCTACGCAAGCCTTTTCCATAGAAACTTTTTGTAAAGAGAGCAACCAATTTCAATGTATTTTACATGACACTGTACCAGAGTCCTAGAGCTGCTGTTGGATTTGCTTGGATTCGGGGTTCAAGTTCAAGTTCATTGTTATAATGTGCATGACTTCATCTGATCGGAGGGGAGGTCTCCAGGATAGTGTGGCAGTATTATCAAACCGTGTGTTAAACAATATTTAAAATCGCTGCTGTTTCCAATATTTCTCCTCTCTCTACAACAACATCGACACGTCTCGGATGCTTCACCATGCAGCCGGTGGAAAGCCATGCTGCGCGCCGCACCCACAGGCTGCGGCAAAGGGTCTGGTGGACTTCTACCGTAAGAGCGCTAACTAAGATCGGTTCCCCTCTTCTGACGCCAGGTCCTTCCATTCATTGTTGTCACATGAGCTCCAGGGGCGACTGACAGCCCTTACACTTTATTAAGACATTTAAATTCACTGTTTGTTGTAATGTGTATGATATGCTCTTCATATGAACAGGTTTGGGTAATTGCTTGCAATCCCTTATTTCAAAACAAACAGCAGCCGTTGATTACTTGTACTGCACTGAGGGAAATGGGCATATAGGAAAGATTTATGCAGAGAACCGTATATGGCGGCTCAATGTCCTGTATGTCAGTCACTAAAGAGGTGATCCTCCCTCATTCTAATGTTTGAATTAACATTTCACTCGCTCTTGTCTGATGGACCGTTGGGTTTGCAAAACATCTAATTACGTTTGATTCATTTCTTTTGGCATGCTGTTCATGTAGCGGTGTGTCGTGTGTGTGTGCGTCCGTGGTTTCTGTGTGTGTTTGTTGCCACGTCATGAGATATTGGAAATAATTGGCCTGGATGAAAGTGTGTGAGTGGGTCTTTATGTGTTTGCGTGCTGTCTGTGTGTATGTGGCTTGCATCTGCCATCGAAGCATTTGGTAGAGATCTGCTGCTGGTTGGGGTCAGAACACACACACACACACACACACACACACACACACACACACACACACACACACACACACACACACACACACACACACACACACACACACACACACACACACACACACACACACAGCACGCTCCAGTGGTCATGAGATTATGGCGTGGTGACGAGGTTCATGCCGTTTTGTCATTACCCAGCAATAAATGCCCTGTCACACTAATTAGAAAAGAACCAGAACAGCAACAAACTAACAAGCAGTGTGTGTGTGTGTGTGTGTGCGTGTGTGTGTGTGTGTGTGTGTAGGGGGGGGGGGTAATGAGTGGGATTGTTAGAGAGTGTCTGCATGTTTAGAGAGGTGGGCTAATTTTGCCGGTAGAGTTGGACTCGATCCTATCCAGCAGCATTTCATTATGAGTTGGACATGTTATCGCTCGTAGCCGAGTTCTCAACTTACACACAAACGCAAAGAATAGTTTAGAATAGTTTTTCCCAAACTGGGGTGCGCGTAGTGGCGTTCGGGTTACGCCAAAAAAATTATGATTTACATTTTTAAACAGCCCTGGGCTCGGGACGAACTTGTGACCCGGATCACATTTTTATAAAAAATGTAAATGAACAAGATTGAAATCAAACAATTTTTCTGGCCAATGACAAATTGTGCGGAGTGTGCATCTATCACTGTGACTGCAGTGGCTGGCTGCTTCTAGACAGAGTGCGCAAGTTTTACGGGTGATGAAAGGTTCGACTCTTTTTTTGAGACTCAGTTCCTAATGATGTACTCAGTAAAAAGAGTTGTTGGCCAGACTTGCATCACTAGGTTCCACGCGGCTGCAGGTGGCTTGCCAGTCTTAACGCAAACTGTTAACATGGAGACAACTGCCATACATGGTGCACAATATACAGTAGATATCCTTATGTCTTTCTATGATATTCAAACAAACTTAATTATAATTGCAAGCAAAATTAATGAATTTGAATGTCAGTGATTTTTATTGTCATCTAATTGGTCTAGCCTTAATCTCTATTGGTAAAAGAACAAATCCTTTCAGTCAACATGTAAGCATGAAAACAGATATTTATATAACAATACAATTATTTGTTTCCTAATCCTTTGAATTGTCTTGCATTTATGCCAAGAACCACTAGGGATGATTTTAAAAAAATGATAGGAAGCAAGAAACAACTATTTGGGACCATCCATATTAACTTTGGGATGGTTCAAATTGTTTTTCCGGACGGTGGTGAAAATAATTCGTCTAGAGCTATTCTAAACCAGTCTATTCCAGTCCATTTCATTTTCAAACTGGCCGATACATTTGGATGAAGTTTAATCTCGCTTGAATAAACTGAATCTGAACTGAATGGAAAACCATTTAAAGCAGCACAATGTAACGTTAGGTATTTTGGATTTGGCGCCCCTACAGTTTCTGAATGCAATTGCTCTTTTAGACCATTGTCGTAAAACTCGGTCTGGTGTCCGAGAATAATTAATTTTACCTGACAAATTTGAACCTTATCGGTCACGTGCAGATGTTATGAACATCTAATTTACAGCCCCACTTGCACCGACCTCGGTGCTTCCCTGAGCTCTCCGGGGGAGCCGTGGGGAGAGAGGGCACGGGGAGGGATGGGGCCCCCTGCTACCGGTGTAGGTACCAGATGTGCTCAGCCTGGCAGATGGGCTCACACGCAGAGTCATAGGGTGAAATACACCCCGTGGCGCAATGAAAGTGAGGGCACCAGCTGAGGTGCGGGCGCCGGGGGCTCCACTGGCCCGACATGCCTGCCCCGTATGGGAGGTGGAGCTCGGCTACGTTTTGTATGGGTTTTTTGTTTTTTTTATTTACCAGGCAAAAAAACGGTTATCACCGGATCGAAATATCAAGCGAGTGGGTGATAAAGTGAGTGAGTGAGTGATAAAGTAACGCAAGAACAGTGCAAGAACTGGGGGTGGCTGGGAATGAAAGAGGTGCCATTCTTCATATTACAGTAAGTCAGTGTACCATCAAAATGATTTTGAAACAGTTATTTTAAGGTAAAAAAGTTACCTGGCGTTGCTTTAAGATTGAAACATGCGTGAGCTGGTGCACAAACAGGTTTTGATAGGGGGTATACAGCTGGAGGTTGAATGTGTGAAGGGTTGCCAGACTGTGAAAAGTTTGGAAACCACTGCCTTCGAATAACCAAACCAGCTGAAGACCACGTTATCTGTAGGCACACTCCGAGCGTCAACAATGACATTAATTCTCTGATGTGGAAATCTGAAAGAATTAGAACTGCCTAATTATTTGCTCTGACCACGGATGGAGACACACTGTTAAATCACTGTCACAAATCAACCAGACATGAATCATCTTTGTAGGGATTCACAATGGTCCCATGTTTCAACAGCAATCTGCCATCGTGGTGCTGCTTGACTCCTGCTGGTGTATTCAAGTGTCAGCGTGTGTGTGTGTGTGTGTGTGTGTGTGTGTGTGTGTGTGTGTGTCTGCTGACCTTGCGTACGTAGCTGACGGCGTCCTCCTCCGTGTAGACCTCGGCGCTGACCCCGCCCCTGCGTCGACGGGCTTTGACCACCGGGTTCGGCGGTGGCGGGGACACCTCGTCATCATGGGAGTCAGATTGACTGTTGGACTTCTGACGCGCCAGGATCTGTTTGCACTCTTCCTGTGAGGACAAGATCAGGAAGAGATTGGAGTTGACTGGCAGAAATATGGCAACAATAACAGCCTCGCCCAACCATACGCTCACTCCAGAAGCGACATGCAGTGGTAAAGCGGCCAAAGTCATTCATTTCCAATGGTAGATGGCGACGAGGAGCGAAGGAGAGCGACGCGACACAACACAACGCAATCTCAGAGAATAAGCGATGGAATAAAGTAGAATGGATTTCAACTTTAATGCTTATTAACTGTGATGCGAAACGGCGATAATGCATTTCTGCTTGTCCGCCCACTACCATAATCTTACCAATTATTTTGGCTCCTACCAAACTTTTGTTCCCAAAATGGAGAAGCTTACTGTTGCAGAAGCCGGTTTCCTCGTACTTTACGATGTGGCTGTTCATTTCAAGAGACAGCATTTTAAAAAACGATGCGTGGAAGAGGGTAGGTAGTTGGGAGGTAGCTTGGATCCCTGGTGAGGTGCATCACATGCACGGAAGTCCAAGTTCGATCCCTTCTGAAGTTAAGTTCTCCTGGAGACTGTCCCTATACTTCCATATAGTTTGATTAAAAACATTTCCTATGCATAGTATGATGTCATATAGCACAAATCACATGAACTATGTACAGTATGATGTCATGTAGCACAAATCACATGAACAAAAATGCATGGGAATATTTTTTGAGAAGTTGATTTGCCAGGTATAAAATGTGAATATACATGTACAGTATATAACAATATATAATACATAAAATGAATATATTATCTACAGTGAGTATATACATAAAATAAAAATATAGACTCTATATACAATATACAGTATATATATAATACATAGTATATATATTATAGAGAATTCTATATTATATTATATATATATATTAGACTACTGTATGTACATTTACACACATATATCCTCAAAGTGAGAGACAGAAGTTTGCAATTTTTTTGTTTGTTTATGTTTTGTTATTGTATTTGGTTTTATCATAAGTGCATCATTAGTGACTGCAAGAGATAATGGAAGAACCTCTGGGACAGCTACAGAAGGGAGAGTAAGAAAGAGAAAGAGAGTAACAGGAGTGGTAGGTAACGGGGCATATATTCATATATTAAATGTTATATTATATTTTATAAACTAGTTCAAAATTTAAAAATATTAAAAATTTAAAAAAATAACCGTGTCACTTCAAAATAAATATATTTGAAAACTAATCGAAATAAATGAATGTAGCTATGTGCACATGAAGCGATGAATTGAACATTAACACCCAAAAGCGACAGCGATCGCTTCTGGTGTGAGCTACAAGTGACAGCTCTTTGGTGATTGAGTGTACAGAAGCGTTAAAAACACTTCAGGTATGAATGAGCTCTGCTTGGGCAGATTTATGATTAAATTCTCTATCGGCGATCATTGTCTATAGACATTGATGACAGACTTATTTCTAGGTTTTTATCCGCCAGGAAAACGCTGAGCATTGAAACGGTGTAAGTGCAGTTTACCGTGTTCTGAAACTGGAGCGGAGAGGGGAAGAGGAAGAGTGGGGAAGAAGGAGAGAGGGAGGAAGAGAGGGGAAGAGGGGGAGAGGGAGAGAGGGGAAGAGGGAGAGAGGGAGAGGGCGGAGGCTCTCGCCCTCTCTTCTCGACTGGTGATCGGATCTCACTTCCCCGCTCTACAGTCCCGTGCAGAGACTTTGAGGGGCAGGTGCTCAAAAAAAAAAGGAAAAGGCACATGGACCCCCAGCTCCTGTTCTAGGCATTTTGCCGTTTCGGGCAAACGGAGCGGCACAGTGGAGCCGCTGTGCGCACATCGCAGGTGTACCGAGCTTTGAGGTTCATGAGGAGTTCCTCATAGATACTCTATATCTCGCCAGACAATCTGCTCAATATGCAAATCTTGTGATTATAATATAATAATATTTCATATAATCTCATAGCGAAAGATTTAGATTTATTTTGTAGAGAATGGAAAATTTCTTGTATGGAAAATGAAAAACATAAACCTAACTCAGAAAATTGGAGCGGAGATGTTATTGTTTCTCCTCCAGACAGCGGTGTGAACCGGCTCCAGTGCCTGTGTTTTTATTTTAGATCCATTTATTTTCGTTTGTTTCTTACATGTATGAAACAACAGTATGAACAGTCGTTTCAAAAAAACCCATGCATGTCTCCCTGTCGCTTTCCGTTGCTATGGGACTTAATTGTCAATAATACATCCTGCACTTCTGGAATGGGGAGACCACATTACATTATGTTCTATGCGCGTGCAACCCAAGGTGTGAAACACCTCAGACTCTGCAGACGGGGGAGGAGAATAACAACAAAATGTCCTTCAAGTTCCAAATGAATGAAATCACACACACGGACAAGCACCTCTTTGTCACGCTACCACCTCTGTCGATTAAATGTTGTCGTTCTAGCTCTACATTTCAACCCATTCAGGAGGCCAGAAGTACGGCACTACTTCCTAAAAAGCCCAAAGAACCTGTTTTCGAGAGCAGGACATTTCTCAGAATAAAAGAAATGTAAGAACAACAGCATTGCACAGTACCTTCACAAGGCACTGCATCTTTTAATGGTGTTTTCCAACATAAATCGGAGTACCTTTTTCTTTCAGCATCACAAATGACCACGTAAAGAAACAACCAAATAAAGCAAATCCTCTTTACATCCCTTTCCCTTGCAGAGTCTCAGGAGTCAAAGACCATTCTGATGATACCACTCAATGAGGGATAATAGAAATGAGAGCGAAGCGCCGGCGTCTCCCCACTCAGAGAGGTCTGGCTGCGGAATCATTCAATCAAATATTAATATCCGGCGGCCTGAACGGGACTAGGCAGATGGCCCGCCCAGGTATTGACCTCCTTCTCAGACGATACACCCAAATAAAAATGAAGACATCAAAGCAAGCGGTGAGCGGCTCCAGGCTTGCTGTTGTTTCAACCTCTGAAGTCCCTGCGGGTGATGATTTATTGATCGCCAACTTGATGAGGACATAAGCATAAGTGTACAGTGAGACTGAACCAGAGTTGTTAACACGGGGGAATGTTGGGAGGGAAGGGTGTGTGTGGGGGGAGGAAGGGTCGACAATGCGCCAGAAGATTTCCCTGCTTGTGTTTAAGTTTTTAAGTCTTCGGTCTTGGGTAGTAGTTGGACTTCTTAGAAATACTAAATGTACAAGATGACCTCCTTGTACATGTGCTATATATATATATTTTTATTTTTATTTTTTATTTTTTTTACATTTAAATCCTTTCTTTAGTGAAAACAGTGGAATTCAATTTGGAGCAGTATCAAAATTAAGTATGGATATTATATATATTATATTATTATATTATATTATATTATATTATATATATATTATATATATATTATATACGGATAGTATAGTATATTCCATGGTCTTCAAAATCGAATTTCAATAACCAAGTAGGGACTGTGGAGGGACCTCTTCAAAGAAGTTAAAAGGAATGGCTGGCGACTGTACTTATAATCTCCAGAGCAAGTAATCGTCAAAGCAAGACACATTCTATCGGTAACCAGACCTGCCAACTTTGGGAAAATATTTTGAGTATTGAGTATTTAGTGTAACAGGGAGTCTCCGTGGGGTTTGAGTTACTGCAGCTAAATGACTCCATCAGTCATTCACACCGTAGCCTTCTCATAACGAGGATAAACACATCATATGCGAGCTACTACGGTTAGCTATATGCAATGCACAAGTTAATCTCATGTAGACTTCTACACTTTGTGACATGCCAGGACTTCTACTCTGTGAGGTAAGTAGTGGAGGTAAGTTAAGGTAAGTTTCATTAAGGAGAATTTAAATGTATATTTAACACAACACATACAATTCATTCTATTATATAATCATAAAACCCAGAATCGCGATTGTGGCGCCACCCCTTGCGGCCGCCTGCGCAAGCACCTCGTGTCGATTACACATTTTAGTATTTTTAGTATTTTAAGAGCTTATAGAGCTTATTGTGTGTAATCACCGGGTGTCATGACATTTCACTGCATATACAGTATGTATGACCGTATGTATATGTATGTGACAAATAACCTCTTGAACTTGAACCCTGAAATGCATCATCTCGTAAAGTTACTAAACATGTTTACAACTAGAGATGCACCGATTGCAATTTTCTTGGCCAATTCAGATTCCAGAGTTTTTAAGTCTGACCTGCAGATTCCAATTTCCGATCTGCTGTACATCGATGACAAACACATCCTGTGATCTGATCATGCTCACGTGACAGCTGCACATATGGACTACATTGCAATTTTCGATGACCACAATAGTGAAATTTCTCACGACTGTGTTCATTATTGTTAATTATTCAGTATGGAAAAATAATAGAACATGAAACTGTCACTGAGTTCCAGTAAAACAGAAAATGGGACTGACAGTAAGTTTCAGTATAATTCAACCTGTAACTCTCACTGAGTATTAGTAGGACATAACATATAACTAAAATGGAAATGTCCAGTTCAAACTTCAAATAAAAGCCTCTTTCACTTTTAAGTGCAAATATACTTTTATATTATATTTACATGGTACTTGCCATTCCAAAATAAATTGCAATCATTACAAAAAATAAAAAGAAAAAAATAATAAATGGCCAACTCTTCCCACTATCGTTCACTGGGAGTCCGGCTTCCCTCATCCCTGCATTAAACAAACTGAATCAAATAGATCTATTCCTTTTACTGAGTGACTCGTCAAGAACTGAGTCTTAAAAAAAGAGTCAAACCTTTTTATCACGAGCGGAGCTCCGCTGTGACGGTGGAAGATACACAGTCTGAACAATGTTGGAATATTGTCGGGCGATAAATAAATAATTTATCTAATGTTCTTTGTTTACCTTGAAGTAACTCCAAAACAGCCGACATTTGCTTTCTTTAACTCTCTATTTTTAGTGTAAACTACGCAACTACGTTACGAAACTTTGGGAATTGTCCACAAAGCCACAGATCCCCCTTCCAGGACGACCAGGCTGCAATGACAAATGCACGTCGGTTGTCACTCTTCTACATCTCGTGCTTTTGCCCTTTTAACCTCCACACCTCACCACTGCCACCATATTGTTGAAGGTGATTTGCTTACGGTTCTTTGTACTCTAATATGGTAAAGAGATATGCACATATGACTCAGAGTAAGCGCGTACACCCTGGCCTGGGATATGGAAAGATCACACCAGCGAACGCGCGCGCACGCACACACACACACACACACACACACACACACACACACACACACACACACACACACACACACACACACACACACACACACACACACACACACACACACACACACACACACACACACACACACACACTCCTTGCTTACACAGCATCACTCCCTTAGGGAACAGGGCCAGCAGGCTGTGGAGAGAGTCAGAGTGCACACCTATGCATGTACATCCACACACTCTCACACACACACACACACACACACGCACACACACACACACACATACACACACACACAAACAAACACACATTCAGACCAATAACATACACAATGCTTCAGCTTCCAATTCGGCGGCAGCCGCAGCAGCAGCAGCAGCAGCAGCAGCAGCAGCAGCAGCAGCAGCAGCAGCAACTTTCAACACTTTCGAAATGCAGCAATTTAGCTCTCTCCACAACCAAAACAAACTAGCTCTGCGGATGATACTGAAGCAGAAGTCAGAGTGCGAGCAGTGTAGAAACTATTCATGTCCACTCTATTGCCCCCTCTACCGTCTCTCAAACTTAAGGGGAGGCAGCATTCCTGCGCTGGTTCCGGGTGATATTTACCATGGCATGGAGGGCCTCTGGCCAGGCGGGCTGCGGGTCCCTCAGCCTGTCGGCGGCACCAGGCATCCCCCCCCCCCCCCCCCCAGACGCAGCACCACTGTGTGTGCGCAAATCACCACAGACTGAACAGCATCTCAGACATCTCTCCACAGTGCTCCATGACCATGCTGGTAATGCTAATGTGTGTGTGTGTGTGTGTCTGTGCGTGTGTGTTTGTGTGTGCCGAGGCACACGTGTGTTTGAAAGAAAGTCCCAAGTGTGTGAAAGTAAGCAGAGAGAGAGTAAAAGAAAATATATGCGTCCAATCCCCAGGAAGATGCAGCAGCAGAACTCCACTCGGTCGGAAAACACGCTGGTGATTACAGAAAGCTGCTCCTCTCCCTGTGGCTCCTGCACCACTCTCTGCCTCTCTTCTCCTCCCTCCCTCACTCTTTCTCTGCCTCTCTTCTCCTCCCTCTCTCTCTTTTTCTCTCGCTCCCTCTCTCTCTCTCTTTCTGCTTGCACAAACACTCACACAATCAGGGAAAGCTATGTGCAGACTCCTCTTGTCCCCCCCCCCCCGTCGCTATGACAACCGTGCACCGTGAGCATCCCGTTTGCTTGGTGAGCTAAAGCGGGAAGCATCACTGGAACTTTCACATGCACGCACGCACGCACGCACGCACGCACGCACGCACGCACGCACACACACACACACACACACACACACACACACACACACACACACACACACACACACAATCACACAGTCACACAGTGATTCAGTTCACAGAATGGAGGGAACGTCACTGGGCTGAACACTTGGCTTCTGTTTAGTACCAGAATGTATGTCGGACACATGGTCATCCCCGTCATTCCCTCTGTATGGGGGACACTGTTCTGTGCCATGCGTGTCGCTCGAATCTCTCGGTCCGACCCCCACCAAACCCATCCATTTCAAACCCACACGTTTTTCCTCTGAGGTCACGGGTATCAGGGCTAAAGCAATAAAGGCCTTTGTGACCGGCTCCGTAGTCGCAAGGTTAGGAATCCTTATCTCGAATCGATAACAAAAAAAACCCCTTTATTTTATTGCTTCAAATTGCAGCTTCTTTTCATTTAATTTTGCACCATTTAAAATGCTTAATTTTCAGTCTCTCTCTATTCAACTGAAACTATTCCCTCCCTGCTCTTTTGCCTCAGCAACTCTTTGTGAAAGCAAAGCTAAGTGCTTGGGATGTTTTGTGGCGTAAAACAAAGCGTGACCTAGGGCTGGTCGTAGCCTTGTATCACATAACTGAATCAGTGGAAAAAAAGCAATAAAAAAGTTGATGCATTTTTTTTTTCTGGGGTTGGAGTTTACCTTCAACCTTTGCCTTTAATCCTCTGCACAAGCAGATATATTTTGTGGCGTCACAGTGGCGTTCGTAGAGGCAACATCACCTGAGAACATCTGCAGTCTATCTTTGCCAACAGTTGTGTTTCTGTATCAGCAGAAAGGCCAAGATCAATCTGAAGTGGAGCTGTTGGGCTTCCCGGACAAATGAACCTGTGTCTTGTACAAAGTATCTGAAGAGGAACTCTTCACCGTTTCAGAGTTCCTGAAATCGACCTATACCTATTCAATCTGAGATTACTCATTTCCAAGGGAATTGGATGCCATTGACAAAACAGGACACCAGTTCCAGTTCTATCTATCTACTGATAGTTGATTTTGTCAATATTGCCCAGCCTTACTATCTATTATCTATAATTACCTACAAGGGCACACAAGCACACACTTCAATTCCTCTATCTATCTCTCTGTCCCCTACCGCATTCCCCTTCCTCTCTAAGCATCATTAGCAGCAGCCAGCTCCCAGAAAGAGGAGAGAAAGCAATATAGTGGAAAAAACAGAGGGCACAGAATCGACGAGTGACTTTTCCATTAGAGAAGGGAGACATCGCAGGTCAAAGACATAAAGCCAGCATGAAAGCACAAAAGAAAAAGAACACCTACCTAGTCATGCTGTACTGCAGTCATCAAAAATGCGGGGTAGTCATAATTACACTATTTTGTATTCCAATTAAAGCTTATTCTCTTTTGCTTGCCCTGCAAACCAAATGTGCACAGACAATGTAGGTGATGACACCATAAGGTGATTCACACCAATGACCATTTACCATGTTTGTCTTAAGGGAACATTTTCAGTTAGGGAAGCAAACACATTTTAATCATCACCAAAAGGCTATCAGATGTGAACCTGGTGTTGGGTATTCCTGCTTTTTTGACACACAACAGCATGATAGATATCACAATCGCGATTCTGGGTTCTATAATTATATAATAGAATTAATTGTCTGTGTTGTATTAAATTATATAATAGAATGAATTGTCTGTGTTGTATTAAATTTAAATCCTCCTAAATGTAACTTACCTTAACTTACCTCCAGTACTTACCTCACAGAGCAGAAGTCCTGGCATGTCACAAAGCTTCAAATGGCTCAGATTGTGCTCTCGGTCCGCTGTCCCAGTTCCTAGGGCAACGGACCGAAAGCACAATCTGAGCCATTCGAAGCCCTTGTGACTGTGAAAATAATAAAATGAAGCATTCTTAATGCCAGTGTGACCTTGAAGGAGCAAAAAAACTGGATTGGCAATCAGAGGAAAAAAGTAAGAATCCGATCAGTTTCTCTAAAAATGTAGTCTGAAATAATATAATATCATGGAAACTCTGTCGCAAAAGTTCCAGAATGTCACTGTTTGGCCATGCTTTACACTGAAGGTGTAAAAAAGCAAAACAATATGATAAAGCACTTGCAGAAACATCACCTAAAGGAATACAATGCATTTATTCAGACTACAGTTAAACCTAAAAGAAGTGAAGAGGGTTAAGAGCTGGAGAAAAAATATCAGAAAACAGAATACTGTTGCATCATTTTGTTCCAGTGAGCCCAAAAGTTCTAAAACATTTAACTCAAAGAGACAACCATTAGCAATGTAGATATTATGAGGTTGAGACATTGATTAGAACATGTAGAACAGCCTACGGAGTCCAAAATGTTGCATTACTTTATATTTCGTATTAGGATAACTAAAATCCCAGAGGATATCTAGTCTCATGTCACAATATCAATGTTATAATGATAAATCGCCCAGCCCTAGTCAGTGCTTTGTACCATTTGATGTTTACTACTCGGTTAACATATCAGTTTTTCGCACTACAAGAGTGAATCATAGCAGAAGGTAAAATAAGATCAAATAAATGAACCCGCGCTGGCCCCTGGTTTGTGACACAGCCACTCGTGTGCTTCACAAATGTGTGAAAGCGAACAAGCGAACTAAAACAAGAGAAAAAACCCAACCTGTGCCCCGGCACGCACAGCCAGCGGAGCATGGAGGGAGAGCGGACCCACCAGGCGAACCATCAGTCCACTCATCACTCCATTCCACACCATTACAGCGCCACAAAGAACAGGCAACGCTGTTCTATTACAGCCCATTGCCTGTCTGTGTCTGCATGTTTGCCTGTGTATTTGTGTTTATGGGCTCCAACTTGTCTTTGTCCAAAATTACTAAAGCACATACATGAGCAATCAGGCACATAACACACACAAACACACTTAACAACAGTGCTGGAACCCTTACGGCACCACACACAGTGCGTGGACACCTCTGAAGTCAACAAGGATAGTAAATCATAGCACTGTTTACCCGCCTCTACACTGAATCCGACAACATATCCAACTGTCAGACCCATGTTCCCAAGTATTCCTCCATAAAAACTACTGAGGATTAGTTACTTTTCAATCTGCGACCAGCTGACCAATAATCCTTACCTTATTGGTCATATTAGTAAAAAAATGCATATTAAAGGTTTGGAAGGAATTCAAATTGTTCTCAGTAGCGATTGCTTATTGTAAAAGTGGCAAAGTAGATTACATGTAATGAATACTTAAGTAAGGGTACATTTATTTGGACTTATACTTTTCAAGTACAAGTACAAATCACAAAAAACTACTAAATTACAGTAATGTGTATGTGTATTTAGCAGCTTCCACCCCTGCTTCCCGCTAAGGAAGCTGTCTCCTTTGATGAAACCGCTCTCTCAACATGTAACAAATGTTAAGGGTGCGGCAGTTCTTCCTCACTCTTCCTAGAACTTAACACCGCTCCACCCCACCATCCTTAATGATCCACAGATTAGCGGGGCCAGCCCACGGGTCAGGGAGGGTGCGGGGATAAGTGATGGGCAGATGAGAGCGGACAAAGAGAGGGACCACCATGGTGATGGGGGGCTGGAGAGCTGATTTACCTGTCAGGGCCGTGGCAGGGAGGAGGCCCCCCCGTACACCGGGCCCCGGTCACTGAGTGCATTCCTGGAGCGGATGGGGACACATTTGAGTGACCGCCCTTCTAATGGCAGGTTGGCGCGAGCAGTGACGGGTGGGGGCATGCACAAGGGCTGAAGACCGAAAACTTCCATATCCCTTTTGCTGTTTATTGTTTTCATATGACTGGGACAAGGATGATTCAGATTGAGTACCGCAGCACAAGGTCTTTCATGAGAATTTCAGGTGCCCTAACTTTGGAGGGAATGTGGGAGGAGGAGAGAATAAAAAGACTGAGAAAAATGAAAGTAGGGGATTTATGAGGCCTAACCCAGTATCCGTAGTACATTTTCCTCTAATTGCTCTCAACAGCCTCAGTAAACAAATGGTCCCTCTGACAAATTTGCAATCAGAGGCCTTTGAACAGCCTTTGTGATTTCATTATGATAGGACCTGGTGACAGCTGAATGGCTGGCAGCACGGAAAGCCTCCTAATGTTTCATGGGGAGACGGAGACAGAGGCTCACTGACTGACTGACAGTTAGAAATACAGGAATTTTCCCATAATGCACTCTGATGGGACCCCTGGACACACAGGGAGCACTTGGTGGGATTTACATGTATTTTAGGGATGTGCTTGACAAGGCCATCCGATGCAATGCCAGACGTGCACCAACTGAATAAACTATTTAACAGTGGCCGACATAAAAACTCCGCTGATGCAAATATTGAACTTTTATTTATGAAAGAGTCGGGTCTCTCCTGTTTTTTTGTTTACTATGACAAAATCAGGATGCTCTGTAAACCTGAAATAAGTGTGCACAACAAATTGTTTGAAGTTTGAAGAAAAAAGGAAACTAGTAGTATAAGTAAATCCTAAGTAAGTAAATAAGTATTATAAGATTCTTAGCCTGGTTTAGTTTTCTATAGGCATCACTTACAAACAGTCTTATAAGATAAGTTACAAGAGACGCTACACAATGATGTATAAAAAACCCACAAACACCCCTTTCTTACATCTGCAGTAAAACAATTTGCACAAGGACTAAATCCTGCACCAATACTCACTCCATTTTTTATTGTATTGTTGTATGGTTTGACTGCTAATTGTTTTAATTGTAAATTGTTGTAACTTTTATATATAAATATGATTCTGTTTCATGTATTCAGTCTATTGCAGAGACATATTGATTGACCTGTGATGGAATTTTCTCATGTGGGAAAATAAGGATCTGAACTAGACTGGTATTGAGTAAAATGATTGTAAAAAATAGATTCTTGGTTAGATTCCTCACCATGGTCCATTGCATAAACCCAATGCTGTCATTTTGGAGGTAGGGCTGATATAAAGTAATAGTTGGTAGTTTCTGATATTGTCGTCCAAAATTATTCCGTGGCCACAAGAACATTTTTTTATTTTGAGTAAGCAATCAGAGGGAAAAACAGATGCTGTCGCTGTTCCTCACACAAAAGGAGGATGGGAAGAGGAAGAAAGAAGAAGAGGAGATATGGCAGAAAGGAAAGGAAAAGACGGACAGACAGACAGACAGACAGATGGATACTGTATGTATGTGTTAAACAGCCAGGAGGGCAGCAAGAGTCACAAGTCCCCCTGTCCGCACAGCGAACACTGATAACATTCTGCTCATCTGCATGACAGCATGAAAGAGCACACACACACACGATAAATACTGTACGTGCACAAGTAGTTTGCACGCACGAGAAAAAATGGCAACAAATGTGATGGTTGATGGAATAATAGCACAACAGTTTCGTTCACATGATAAAAGAAAAGGTCAAGCAAGAGGTGGGGGGTGGAGAGAATCAAGAGAAAGCAGATGACTCTATGAACTGTTATTAGAACAGTTTACTGTAGGTCAGAAGTCACTAGGTACTGGAATAGATCTAACCATTACTTCAATTCACAGAACTTTAGACAGGTAAGTACAAGGATTTTCTTGCATTTCTCTCCACAGGTAAGTAAAAAGGCTGGTCTAAAGCAGTGTTTCTCAAATAGTGGGGCGCGCCCCCCTGGGGGGGCTCGAAGCGATGCCAGGGGGGGCGCTGTGACCCCGGGGAGCATGCTTTTTTTTGCCGCGGGTAGGTTTTTTTTGCACCGAACAAGAGCACAGCTGGAGAGCAGGAGATACGAAGTGCAGATAACAAACCCTTAAGAGACACCTTGGAAAAGGGGACGAAAAGAAAGGCGGAGAGAGATGGAGATAATGAGACAAACGTAAGTCTCACGAAAGCTAAGACGAGGAAATATGACGAAGTGTATGTAGCGCTTGGCTTCACTGTGACTACGGTGGGAGACGAGGAAAGACCGGTATGTTTACTGTGGCTAATAAAGTTGGCAGCGGACAGCATGAAGCCAAATAAATTAAGGCGTCACTTAAAGACATTACACCCCAATCACGCTGATAAGCCGCTTGAGTTTTTTCAGCGAAAACGTGCCGAATATTGCCAACAATCGTCCCACTTTGTTAATGCTACCTCAGATAAGCAGCGAGCACTGTTAGCCTCATATAAGGTGGCGTACCAAATTGCTCAGTGCAAAAAACCCCACTCCATAGCAGAGGAGCTGATACTGCCTGCAGCATTAGACATGGTCTCTGTCATGCTGGATGACGCAAGTGCTGCAAAAATAAAAACCATCCCTCTGTCCAATGACGCTGTCGCCAGACGTATACATGACATTGCCGACGATCTTAAAGAACAGCCGGTAGATCAACTCAAAGACAAACGTTTTGCCTTACAGTTCGATGAAGCAACTGACAGCAACATGTATGTACGTCGCTTATGTACGTTTTGACATGACAAACTCCCTGTGTGAGGATCTATTTTTTTGTAAATATGTCAGAGATAGAGCCACAGCTGAAGAGCTATTCAAAATGCTGGACTGCTTCCTGACTGAGAATGGGCTAAAGTGGGAGAACTGCATTGGTGTTTGCAGTGATGGTACACAGACCATGGCAGGGATGAGAAAAGGACTTGGGGCACTCATCAAGAAGGCTTCACCTAATGCTGAGTGGACACACTGTGTTATACACAGAGAAGCACTGGCATCAAGGCACCTTTCCTCTGAATGAAGTGAGGTTATGACTGACATTGTAGGTGTAGTAAATTTTATAAAGACCAGACCACTGAAAACAAGAGTCTTCTCTGCTATCTGTGAGGAGATGGGAGCTGAACATCAAGCTGTGCTGTTTCACAGTGAAGCAAGGTGGCTGTCACCAGGAAAAGTCTTGTCCCGAGTTTTTGAGGTCAGAGAGCAGATAACAATGTTTTTGGAGCAGGAGCACAAGTATGACCTTGCAGAAAAATTTAGTGATGAGAACTTCCTGGCAAAACTGGCCTACCTGAGTGACATATTTGGAAAGCTAAATGAACTAAATCTATTGCTTCAAGGGAAAGATAAACACCTCCCTCAGGTCACAGACAAGATCAGCTCTTTCACTGGAAAGCTTGCAATGTGGGGCAGGCGACTTGATGAAGGAAATACTGATTCATTCGAGAACCTGCATGAATTTGTTGACACTACTGACTATGATGCCACCTCAGTGATTCCATATAAGGAGCATATTTCATCACTGATGGGATTCTTTAAAAAGTACTTCCCTGAAAACAGTCTGACTGGGTGAGAGATCCTTTCAATGCACCAGCTCCAACTGGTTTCAGCTCTGCAGAGGAGGACCAGTTCATTGATATGACGTCTGACTCTACATTGAGACCGAGGTTCACATCACAGACACTGAGTGAATTCTGGCTGACTGTAGAGAGGCAGTATCCACTCTTAGGGCAGAGGGCCATGGGCATTCTTCTTCCTTTTGCAACATCTTATCTTTGTGAGACTGGCTTCTCTGCTGTTGCTGCACTGAAGACCAAGTACAGGTCCCAGCTAAACATTGAGCAGGAGCTGAGAGTTGCAGGATCATGCTTCAATCCCCGCTTCGAAAAACTGTGCACTACAAAACATGCTCATTGTAGCCATTAATCCTGACTTCCTCATTTTGATAAAAAAAAAATCAGCACAAATTGTTTTATTAATTTTTGTTTTATAGGTCAGGACCGATTGATCGGTCGACTACTAATATTTGATAAATGGGGCTGATACTCGCGCATTTTGAGATAATCGGCATCGGCCGATGCCTGTGCTCACGAGGCTGATAAACAAAAAATGTCTGCAGACTAGTGTCAAAAATATAGATTTTTCTATACATATTGATTCTGAATGTTGAAGACGGTTTCAATACTCACTTTACTATATATATATATATATATATATATATATACAATAGCAGCGCTTCCTTGCTCTCTCGTCTCTCTGACAGCAAGTCACACACACTGCTGCAGTGCCCACATAGCCACGCCTCCTCTCACTCATTCGCTGTCTTCACTAGTCACACGCACTCCTGTTTGTTATGGTGTTAGCTCATTAAAGATGGAAAGTGCAGAGCCTCCGCGACCGGTTTTGAAAGAAAACAGGAGTGTTGTTTGGAAACACTTCACGTTTGAGGAAAAACGTAAACCAAACTCAGAATTGGAGTGGAGTTTTTTCTCTCCTCCAGAGAGCGCTGCGCCACGTGTGCCTTCCCGTGGCGATTTTCCTGTCTTTTTATTTTAGATCTATTTATATTTGTGGGATTCCTAACTCGTATGAAACAACCATTTTAAACACAGCACAGTTCTTTTTAGTTTCAGTTCAATAAGGGAAAGGAGCACACAGCGGAGCGCAGATCACGGGTGACCTGATGGACATCATCGCAGGCGTCCCAATCGCTGAAATCCGCTACCTCGATGCCCATTCACGCTTTAAAAAAGGAAAAACTCGCCCCCCCCTGCCCCCACGTGCCTGCTTGTGTTGCTTTCTGGTGCTATGGCAAATTAGTAAAAACTGCATGTTTTTGTGTAAATACTTAATAATGAATCCTGCACTTCTATAACAGGGAGACTCTCTCTATTCCCAGACCAGACTTTAATATGACTGATTATGACAAATATGATTATTATATATTTATTTATTATAGTTTATAATTATTTATTTTTCGTTCATACGTTTTTTTTACAAAGATAGTTTTTGATAATGTGTGGACATTTATTTAGTTGATACTTTGTTTTTTTAATAAGAGCATTGCAGAGACAATGCCGACAATAACATAAGTGTTAAATAAATGTTCATTTAAATTCAGCAAATTTGTGTCTCATATTTTATTATTATTCAATTGTTGTATTTTATCAGATGCAAAAAAGAAAACAACAACATGATATCTGCATTATATATTGGCCATCGGCCACCCCGTTCTCTAAATATGGCATGGCCATTGAAAAACCCATATCGGTTGACCACTAACAAATATTATTATCATGTGTGCTTATTAAAATAAATTGATACGCTGACTTTTTTCACAGAAGTTGATATTAGGAACAAAGTCGACCAACTTCTCTCCAGGAGGATGGAGGTCTTGTGTTGCCTGTATGAGCGTGGTGTGGAGTGAAAGCCCCATGATGAACCCAAGGCACTTCTGTAGATGAATGCATTCTTTGTTCACTGAAACACTTCCAATTTGGCAGTTGTCCTTTAATCTGTCAACTTTTCTCTTACTCTTACATGATTTCCTATCATGTTACCAACTGGATTCATTTAACTATGGAACTGGAAACAAAAGACCTGTGCTGCAATTACATAAGCAAAGTATTAACAAAGTATACCATTAGGACATATAGGTTGTTATCCCACCTGTTAGATTCAGATGCAACAGATCAGTCCATGATCTTCCAGAGTTTGAAATAGAATTGTTAACAGTTCTACATTGAAAGGCAACTTTTGGCTGAGGATCGAGGTATGACACATAGAGCTCACTGGGCTGCTGTAGCAGTGATCAAAGACATCATTACTATGCACTAATAAGCAGGATGAAAGGCAGGAATACATCTGCTGCCTTCTCATTTACAAATCCAGCTGTGAGACCAAACATGTGCACACTGCACTTATAACACAGGAACCAGAAAGAAAGAAAGAAAGCAAGAAAGAAGGGACCGAGGAAAAAATGTAGGAGAACAACACACCAAGAAACAGAGAAAGAAAAGCAAGACAGCAAGCATTATGGGACAGAGAAACCAAGAGAGCAAGCCAGACAAAAAACAGGGAGAAATTGTCAAGATAGGCTTGTAAAAGCTGCGTGAACTGGATCCTGTGCAGATATGAAATACGAGGTTCGGGCTGGCAGAGCCGAAGAATACTCAGATGGTCTGACTTGCACAGGTGAGCGCTGGGTAAATTAGAAGAATGAAAAAAGAAAAAGGGGTGAATAAAGACATCCATTGAATACGACGTAGCCCAGAGTCTAGATGTCATCACCTGTTTCCTAGGTTACCTCCTCCAATGGGCAACAAGTGCTGACAAAGAAAGGCTGAGAAAACACACACACACACACACACACACACACACACACACACACACACACACACACACACACACACACACACACACACACACACACACACACACACACACACACACACACACACACACACACACAGCATCATGAGTGGAGTGCATGGGAAGAAGGTGGTGATAAAGTCCCAAAGTTTCAACCCCTGTCTTTTCTTCTTTGCTGCTATGTATTTGTGTTGTTTTGATAGCTCTTTATGATGTAGGACTGTCAAATTTCAAGGCCAGACCTGCCTGCTTCAATCTGTCTATATTTCAAATGCATGCACTTACACAAGAACACATACACACACACACACAGTCATTAAAAAATACAGCAAAAGAATCAGAAAACTCAAAAGTCAAAGAATTGCATCTAAAAACAAAGCTCTGTAAAATGTAAATTATTGACAAAGCATCTGGAACAGATAGAAGACTAATACAACACCGACTAGTTACACAGGCACACAAATTCAGTGTTAAAAAAAAACATCCACTCTTATATATCTGGATTAAACTGCCGTGGATTGTCGCCAGGCTAAGATTACGGCAGAATCCCAAAATACACCATCCCAAATGTTGGCCACGTTGTTTCTATGTACACAGGGAAAATAAGCTTCTTAAGCAACTGGGACAAACCAAAAAAAATTTAATTGCATGAGTGGTTACACGCATAATACACCCACACACACTCACAGAAACTCTTTTGGGAGCCTATTACTACCAGAGTACTGTACAGTACCTGTGTGTGTGTGCTTGCGTGCGTGCGTGCATGCGTGCATGCGTGCATGCGTGCGTGCGTCTTTGTCTGCTCTCTTCCCTCACAGTATACAGAAAACATAGTACATAGTACAAACAAACATACATACATCCAGATACCCACTCTAGGGATTGGGGAAACACTCTCCTTCTTAAAACACTGTGTGGATTCATATTTGAGTAATACAACCTGCCATTCTCAGGATAAGAAACAGTTCAAGAAGAGGTAGTACTGCAAAGACAACCCACCCAATAAACTTCTAAAAATGTACCGTGTATGCAAAAGCTTGTGTGCATTACGCAAAGTTTTTGTAACTTGACGTGATTTGTTTTCTCCAAGCAAAGAGAAACTTTTGCAAACCATCATCTTTTTCATGACTGGCTGCCAATATCTCTACAACAAATAGTCTGTGCAAATGCAACCGTCTCCGTGTGATGGGAGCGGGATCCTACAAAGACTGCTAAATACACAATTAGGTGGCAGCACAGCTCGCTGTAATTCACGGAAATCATTGCTGCCTTCGTCTCTGACAGAGACCAGAATTTTGTGCTCCTGTAAGTTTTCCATTTAGTTTCTGTCACACAACTTTATAGAGTCCTCAATAAAATGTATTTTTGTTGTGGCAACATACTGTGGTGATTTAAATGTGAAATATTGTATGTATGAAATACTTCTGACACAGTTTGACAACGCAGTATATGGCTAAACTGAATACCATCAAATGGATATACTAAATTATACATAGTAGACCTACAGTATGTCATAAGTCATCCAAATATTCCAAAGACTAAAGGAGTTATTTATATTGGACCTTATTAGGGATGTTAATAATTAACTGGTCAACAGTTAACCGACAATAAGAACTTTGACCGATTAATACTATCAGTTAAAAAGATATAAAAAAAGAAAAAGTCATTACAAAAAAAAAGTTTGTTGCATGCTAAAAGAAAAATAGGTTACACAATCTATTTATACATCCAACAGCTGGAGAGCGGAAGCTCTAGACGCGGCAGTCCCAGTCCCCTCCGTTTTAGACGTACGCATGCGCGAGTCTGAACGACAGATGAATGGCGGTACAGCCAACAGTAAGACAGCGTTATTTTTAAATTATTTTGAATTCTATCAATAGTACTGATATAGTGGTAAATATTTAATTCATTCACTGTGACGTCTGGATGAAAAACATTAGATTTCAGCAGCAGGGATTTTCTTTCAGCATCTCCTGCAAATGACAGCAGTTATATTTAGAATGAGATGATTTGTCCAAAAACAAGTCTTTTTTTTTTGGTTTAAAAAGTCTTACACAGCATTTCATTTAATAACTGCGATGCCTGCACAACCTGTTTCTACGATATAGTATTTATGTTTCCCTGACATACTTGTTACTATTTTTCTTAATACAGGGTTAGGGTTAATATTATGTGTCCCTGGTCACTGTTTGTATTGATATGTTTTCCTTATCAGTGCAACAAAACACCCTGAAGACAGGGTGGAAAGAAAGTTAAAACAAGAAGGGTGCCAGTGAGTAAGGAAGCGCTTGAAGATAGAATTCCTGTTGTGGAAAAATGCATGAAATAAATAACTTACAAACATTCAGTCCAGAGTTTGAAAACCACTGTGCTGGAAGATTAATTGCACACCTCTTGATTACACTATCAAATTAAGGCAGTTTTTCCCCACAGGAAGTGTTGGCCCTAATGGCCAATTTTACTCGTTCTCATGTTTATTTGGTGGCAATTTTGTATAAATCTGAATCGATAGACCTTATTCCCAGATGCATTATAGCAGGGCAAACACAGCTATGCAAATGAGCACTGACAATAATCAAAGTGTAAGTTCTTGCTCACATAAATCAGATGTCTGTTGTGGGGTATAGGGTACTTGCTACAGCTACTCACCTATAGTGTCTAAGAAGGTTGGCTTGAGGTGCTGTTGTCTTTATGTTTCTATCTATCTATCTATCTATCTATCTATCTATCTATCTGTCTGTCTGTCTGTCTGTCTGTCTGTCTGTCTGTCTGTCTGTCTGCCTGCCTTCCTGCCTGCCTGTCTGTCTGTCTATCAAGTTTCCCTCCCTCTATCAAAAATCCTTCATTGATTACAATATACACACATTTTATTTAATAAAAGACTAGAAAAGTAGCCTATTATTTATATTATTTTGGCAGCCTCACGGTGCCTATGCCTTTCTAAAACAGTGCGCATGCGTACGTCTAAAACAGAAGGGTCTGGAACTGCCCGGAACTGCTGCTCTCCTTGGATGATATTGCTGACACATGCAACTATGGCTGTGACAATAACCGCAGTACCATGTTCATGTGATGTCACCGAGTGGCTGAGCTCATTACCGTCATCACCGCAAATACATTTTTTTGCTGGTGAAAGTTACAGGAGTAGGGGTGTCACGAATCCGATTCGTACTCGAAAATTGATCGAAATGACTGAACCAAATTTCTTGAATTTCTGAATTTCACCCGCGCTGCACCACCGCCATGGCCCCGCAGTGTCCGCTGCAGGAGTTTCACTTTTTCACTTTGCGTGCTTGAAGACGGCACCTTGGCTTCAGATTCGGAGGGTCTCATGAAAACCCGTGGTGCAATGAAAGTGATGAAGGATCCCATGAATCTGAATGAAAGATCCCCACACCTCGGCCGGCATGCGTGGGGGCCCGGGCACACACCACCACCACCAAGTCCATCGGCGTATATTTAGTCATTTATTTAGTTATATATTTACATTTACATTTATTTGTATATTTATTCCCTCGTTTATTTACTTCAGGATTTATTTCATAGGCATATTTATTTTTATTTGCGTGCTACGTCTACATGCATTCTCTTTGAGTGCACAGATGAATGAGCTCCGTGCACTGCTACTCCGTCCGTGGCTCTCTGGCGCGGGGGTGTGCACTGGGACCACACCCTGTGACTTCTCCTGGACTGTCCCTTGACCCATCTATTCCGGCATTATCATGGCATGTGTGAAAAGGTGCAAGACGGAAATTTTCCTGAATGAAGCTGCATGTGTGAATAGTGAAACTCACTTGCAGTGCCTGAAAGGTTACCTTAAATTTACCGGGAACTTTGTGTCAAAGGGGCTTAACAGTGGCATAGCCGTCAGTCCGGAAAAAAACCCCGTATGTTTAAATAGAAAATCGAATCGAATTGTGACCTTAAAATCGAAAGTCAAATAGAATCATGGATTTGGAGAATCATGACACCCCTGTACAGGAATCATATGAAAAGAAACACAATAATACCTGATTATTATTAATTATTTCTTGGGCTTTACGAGAATTTTGTCAGTTGAATCGACAACAACTAAAAACACTTGTTTCATTGAGAGGAACGGCTCCAAATACATAATGGCTCCAAGGCTTATTTTATCTGGGTACAAAAAGGATTGAATGCAGGTATTGTTTGACAGGAGAAGTTTTGATACTACTTGGGTTATTTCAATCGATACCTTAAAGGTATTGAGTACCAATATCAAGCCCTAGTAGTTGTGTCTGCACATGATTTTTTTCTGTCTTTGCAATTACAATTTCACTTCAAAAATACTTAGAAAAATTGTTTCAACCACTAAAGCACTACCACAGATCAGGACACTGATTGGGCCTTGTTGTCTGGTAACTAGAAGGAATCATTGTCACATCTAGGTCTTTGTATTTGTGTAATTAAGATATAGTTTGTTGAAAGACTCCTCCCTACTATCACAGTGTTAGATTATTAATATGTTCATTATTTCCTGTGATTAGACGAGAAAACTATCAGGCAGTTTTTTTGGGGAGTCAGTAGAAGGGACTCCTCAAATCTCTATCTTTACAAAGCAAGATAACGCTATTCTGATGTGGGTTCCTTTATAGTGAGTCTCCACCAAAGGTACAGCGGTGCATGCACCAGGTCTAGGAAAATCGCTGACTGTTCTGCAACTCCTGATGTATCATGCGATATGCAAAGAGCTTTTCATCACCTAAATCGTTGTGAGAAAAGGAAAAAAAAACGGTAAAAAAACAAGTATAAAAAGAGAGAGAGAGACAGTTTTGTGGATTTTGTCATTCCAACCATTTTTTTTTCTTAGGACTGAACTCTAGAGTTATGAATTGTAATTAGGCCTGTAAAAAAATATTTCCACCGGGTGATCGTTCAGTTAAGATAGAAACCCTATCAACAGCAATTATCTCGGAAGCGTGTGGGTGCATGGACAGGAGGGAGTGAGAAAGTAGTGTTGAATGTGATTCTGCTTTATCACTCATAACATGCTACTAAATGCTCTGGCGGGTTTATATCTTGGCCATTAGCATTCATGCTCACTCTTTGACTCTGCAGCATTTTGGTCCCCACAGAGAAGCGCTAGCTCGGCTAGCAATACGAAGCTCACTTTCCGATGGTCTCCTTGACAACAGAGTCCTATCTGGGGCACCTGCCTCAGATCAGACAGGCAGAAAGACACAAACACACAAATATGTGATGCCTATACTAATTTTAAGTACGTTCTTAATCAGGCGGTGATAACCTTTCTTCGAGATTTTGTAAAAGTTATCAATGAATGATCAATATAATTCGAAAGGAAAACCATTCCCAAATGTTAGTTACCACAACATGGCCTGTAATTATGAATGTAACTAGTAGGCTTGGCAATCGTGCTCTATTCCAATCGCTGATCGCTGTGGGGCAGCAATTGACGATATACGAGTTTATCGGGGGCGCGTGCATGTGTGCGGTGGGGTTCACGCACGCATGGAAAGTAATGTAATGGGGCAAATGCGGTCTCCCTGTTCCAGAGTGCAGGATTTATTATTTACAAGTAAAGTATTTACACAAAAACATCCAGTTTTTACTTAATTAAATTCCATAGCAACGAAAAGCAAGTGGGGACCCACTTTTTTTTGGAACAGTACAGAGTAAGGATTGGACAGTCCCTTAACTCAGTTGTGTTTAAAAATGTTGTTTCATACATGTAAGAAATCAATCTATCTCCACTCCAGTTGTCTGAGTTAGGTTTATGCTTTTTATTTTCCATACAAGCAAGAAATGAAGGAAACAAAATAAATCAAAATCTTTCTCTCTGAGATTTTATTATATATTGCTATATTATAATCACAAGATTTGCATATTGAGCGCCTGCAGCGGGAGATGTCCCGGATAATAAGCAGGTCTCCTGCTTATTATCTGATGTCTCTGATCCTTTTGACGACCTCATCTCCAGAGCATGTTTCCCTGTGGGCCAACATAAATAAAAACCTACAGCTTCAGTACACAAACCTCTGTAGCCGACTGAGACTGATACTATATGGTGCCCCCCCCCCTTTGCCCCTTGATGTCCACGGTGTCCTTTTTATTAGGCCTGAATGGGCATCAAGATAGCGCACTTTCTGGGCAAGATATGCATATTCATGAGGAACGCGTCCACAGCGCACTCGCGATCGGGAGGCCCACGATCTCCCCTCCATTTCCTGATTGAACGAACAAAAAACAACAGCGCAGAGCTGCAAAAGGGCTAGACCCGGAGCTGGTTCCATGTGCACCTGCCCCTCCTAACCCTCTCTGCACAGGCCTGCTGTATACTGTAAAAGTAGAGCCCATTGCTTAAAAACCCATGACCCATTCATGAGAAACTAACCTATCTGCTCAGATCACATTGTGACCCACAAACACCACAGAGCCTCCATTTAGGCCGGGCCCTAGAAGACCTAGATTTTCTGCCAACATATCTGCTCCATGACGCATTAGGCCTGCGCTACATTCATAATATAACGATAATCATAACACATCGTTGCTCGTAATAAAATGCCAGTATGAGCAACCTTTCCACTTGTAAATCTATTCTACTTTGCTGTGTGCCCAATACGAACAAATCAGCCATTAGCCAAACAACTTTAAAAGTAGAAGTGATGACTCATCTAGCGTTGAAGCCGCAGGTTATTTGTTAGCTGTGGCGATGAAAATCCTGAGGTCAACGACTTGCCATAATTGTTGTTTTTATAAAAATACAGAATGTTGATGATAGGACATGGTTACAAATTTGAATGTGTGTTTGAATGTGTGGCCTAAAATAAAGGCCATTGGCCATATAGGCTAGAGAACCTCGATCGACAGTTAAGACTATGTGGTCAAAGAAAACCCACTTTATGGATCAAGTGATGGGGAGGCAGGGGACAGCGTGGGGGATAGTTGATGTTGATATTGATGTCATCAGTCACCTGAACAGATCACCTGTGTTTGGCTGCTGAATAATGTCTTAAAAACAAGATAAAATAAATTGAATTCAAAATTAAACAAGGTTTGAGTTGTAATGCTGCATATATATGCATAATACACAGTGCATCGCAGCTTGCTGCATATGGGGCTGCATAGCCGCAGACTGGTCAGAGTGCCCATGCTGACCCCTGTCCACTGCCAAAAGCACACACAATGGGCATGTGAGCGTCAGAACCAGACCACGGAGCAATGGAAGAAGGTGCCTGGTCTAATGAACCACGTTCTCTTCTACATTATGTGGGCGGCCAGGGTTAGGGCCCGATCCAATCAAGCATCTGTGGGATGTGCTGGAACAACAAGCTCGATCCATGGGGGCCCCACCTTGCAACTTACCAAAGAATCTGCTGCTAATGTCTTGGTGTCAGATACCACAGGATGCCTCACCACAGGGGGGAGCTACACAATATTAGTGTATTTTTTTTAAGTAATGGCTGCTTGGTATATATCTGTTTTACACACACACACACACACACACACACACACACACACACACACACACACACACACACACACACACACACACACACACACACACAGTATATCTATGGACCCAGAAGGTGTGGAGCAGGGTCTCATGTGCAGAAGCAGTGAGAACAGTTTAGTGGAGGGTGGTCATGTAACAGTACAGGATGGAAGAAAAATATAGGGTAGATCATTGACTGCAGAAGAGTAGAGAGGATATATATGTTTTAGACTGCTGGGTTAACATATTAAGCTATTTTAAAATTAGTGTTTAAGCTCAGATAACCTATGATGAGGAAAACCCATCGTTTCGTACCCTAGCTTTGTAATGTCATGCTCTAAAGCCTGTATAGTAATGTGTAACTAATTGAAAAAACAGAAATCGACAGCTTAATCAATTGTAAAAATACGGGTAAATTTCAACCATTTAAACAACTTTATTATGTAGCCCCATTTCAATCACGTTACAGCAACAAGGCTGTAACAAGAAATCTGTATCATTGAAATCTAACATCAAACACTACCCAGCAGCTACAAAATACTGAATCAACACATTCCCGTCGCTGGTCCCATTCAGGGTAACTAGTGCATTATAATTAAAAAACAAAAACAATACAGGCGATACAGAGCACACCATTCTAGAGTGATACAAAAAAGATGGACATCATTAGAGAGAGAATTATCACCGACCTTCTCCAGCTTTTCAAAGTGCTCCCGCAGGAACTTCATAGGACGCTCGGGCTTGGCGATGCAGAGGTTCACAATGCACTCTTTGAGGATCTGCTGGATGTTGTGCTTCTGCACGAAAACTTCACAGCCCTTCAAACTCTCGTCTTCTTCCAGATTGGAGGAGGTGGCCATCTTATCTTTTATCTCTATTGCAAAAAAAGTGGGGGTGGCAATAAGAGGAGGGGAGGGGAGGGCGAGGGCGAATAGACGGAATGGGAGAGCAGAGAGGCAGATGAGAAGCAGGGAAGACGGCAAGGAAAGAGATGGGAGGATCAAAAGACAAGAGCAACATGACAGTAGAGGAGTAAGGGATGGCATGGAGGTGAAGTGACAGGTGTGAGTGGTGACTTCTTAGAGGTTCCTTCCTTGCGAACTTAAGCATTTTTTTATTCTCCAAAGCAAGTTCCAGGACACGCCTGCAAACACCAGTGGTGGAAGAAGTACCCAGACCTTTTACTTAAATAAATGTATACCCTGACAAAAATGACTTTTGTAAAAGTGAGTACCACATCAGCATTTCTACTTAAATAAAAGTGTATATTAAGTACTTACCCTTAAATGTACTTAACGCATTAAAAGTACCTGTCATATCCAGTGTCCCGATACTGTATAACAGAGCCTATATTACGGCGAAGAAAATGCAGATTGCACTGTTTTTTTCTGCAGATGGGTGAAGTGCATGCATATCCTGATTGTTTACAAAAAAAGATGTACAGATGCAGGCAAAGAAATTTACACCCGCATTTTATTATTCGGTAAAAGTAAAAATAAATAAGTAACGTGACTATGTTAGAAATGTAGTCAAGCAAAAAATATAGATGTGCTTTGAAATGTGGTGGCGTAATATACTAGTAATTAAAGAAATGTACTTCTAGTCGAGGTTCTTGTCGTTCTTTACTTCCCACTACTGGTAAATACCACTTGCCACAAACACTTACAAACAGTAATTGTTAGATCAATAGATAGACAGATAGACAGACACAGATGGGTGGATGAGTGGATGGGTAGATAGATAGATACTTAATTTATCCTAGGAGGGAAATTAGAATGGCAATATGCAATAAATAAATAAAATTAAAAAAACAACAATGACATAAAATAAAAATACATCCTAAATTTGTGCATAGCTTGTTTTCGTATAATATGATGTATCATAACGCACGGCTGACGTCACCTACACCTGTACTTCCTCAACGGGAAGAACATCTTTAGTATGATCGGTTTCCTGCATATTACATTGACGTGAAATGGAACCGGGACGCCGTACTCGTCCAGTGCAGCGCATTCCACCCTTAACGACAGTAAAAGCACCGAGACACAGCGTTTCCTTTTTATTCCTACGCGGCGGCACGTTATAAAACTCAGCACCTGTTCCGACGCGTTCGACAGAGCGCTAGGCTAACGCGGCTAGCTCGTCGCAACCTCGATAGTGACACCCCGGCGGTTTTCTCACGAAAGCGGCGGATTTCTTTTTGTCTAATATTGTTTAACCCAAACGAAGGCGTGTCCTCTAACCCGTCTTCGAAATGAGATGTATCCCCCCCCCTCCGCCCTCCCGCCTTTTGGCTGTACTCACCGTTATTTGGGGAGGATGCTCAGTAGGTCCTTGTGGCGGGGACGCAGAGGTACAGCTCCTCTAACCGGGAGGATGATGCTGCTGCTGCTGCTGCTGCTGCTGCTGCCGCCGCTGACGCTGCGTCTTCCTCCCTGCGTCGGTCCGGATGACGTCACGCCGACCGCAGGAGGAGCGCTCTTGAGGCCCGCGCGTCAAAACGTTCCATTGAGAGCGATTCCTCCACGTGAAGCCCCTTTCCTGCCACAAGCAGAGCTGTGACGCAATGATGCAATCAAAGCCGTTCCAGACGCTCTATCCCATCGAATAAAAATCCCATCTTCAATTTCAAGAAGCAGTGAGGGAGAGAACCCCTTTGGATGATAAATGGTATTAGGAATATCTAAATACCACAATAAACATACACGTAACACAGGAGAATTACTCCTAAAGGAAAAGTTTATTGGGACAACAATTGTATAGGTACTGATTGGCAAAGGGCATGGCTATTACAGTACTGTTTAAATTCTGTATTACCAATAAGATTAAGGAAGTACACATCAACATTTTACACAATATATATCTCAACAAATCTATATATTTTTTTAGATGTTGAAAACAAATGCACTTTTTGCAATGATGAACCGGAATCTTTAATGCATTTATTTAACCACTGTATACATTTAAATACTTTTTGGTCTTGCTTTCGGTCTGTTGCCCTCGGACAGGGGTCGGCAACCCGCGGCTCCACAGTGAAGCTCAAAGTTACATCATACGGCCCGGATATAGAGAAGCTCTGCAGTGAAGTTCAGGGGCAGAAATCGCATTAAGCAGGTGAGAGAAACAAGCTATTAATTTTGCAAATATAGATATTTATATCGGACCCTGAACTGATGTAGTTGTTTCATATTCAGGTCGACGGTTGACTGTGGCACGCGACTGAGGAAATAGTGGCGGATGACGGCACACTGAAATAGACTTAAGTCGTGATAAAACATAAACGAAATTTTTTTTGCCCCTTATAATTAAAGTGAATATTTCTTTTTTTCAAATCCACAAATAAGTGAAGGACCTGCATTTTGTATTTTATTTCAAAGAAAAATGATACATGTCAGTATTCTTTTTTTTGGAGTTCAAAATAATTTAGTGTTTTTCTGTGTCAAACACAGAAAAAAAATGACAGTCTTTATCAGTTTGTAGTTCTTTTATTTCATAAATGCAACAAACTACAGTTCTTATATACAGTACATAGCATAAGTAATACAACTATACTGTATATCTGGTGTTATCTTCATTATAGCGGTCAAATAGGTTTTGCGGCTCCAGGTGGGTTTAATTTGGTGGGAATCACGCCCAAATGTCTCTTTTAATGCTGAAGGTTGCGACCCCTGCAATAGGAACTGGGCCAGCGAACCGAGAGCAAAATCCGAGCCATTTGAAGCTTTGTGACATGCCGGGACTTCTACTCTGTACGTCTTGTGTGCTATCACCGGGTGCGTTGCATTACATTTCACTGCATATATGTATGGAAGTATGTATATGTATGTGACAAATAAAAAATCTTGAATCTTGAATCTTGAATCCCTTATTCTTGAAGATGGGTACGAGTAGACTTCTTCGCCACTCCACCGGCATCCTCTCCCTTTCCAGGATGGTGTTAAACGGCCTCGTTAGGAACACCACGGCCATCTCACCTAAACATTTACGTGCTTCCCTAGGTATGTCATCTGGGCCAACTGCCTTTCCACTCTCATCTTCTTTAATGCTGTTCTCACCTCATCCTTGCTAATTTGCTGCACTTCTTGATCCACTATCCCCACATCATCCACTCTTCTCTCCCTCTCATTTTCTTCATTCATCAACTCCTCAAAGTACTCCTTCCACCTTCTCAACACACTCTCCTCACTAGTCAGCACATTCCCATCATTATCCTTCATCACCCTAACCTGCTGTGCATCCTTCCCACCTTGGTCCCTTTGTCTTGCCAATCAGTACAAGACCTTTTCTCCTTCCTTACTGTCCAACCTCTCATACAACTTGTCTTATGCCTTTTCCTTTGCCTTTGCCACTTCTCTCTTCGCCTTGCGCCGCATCAGCTTGTATTCCTGTCTACTTTCTTCATCTCTCTGACTATTCCATTTCTTCTTCGCCAACCTCTTCTGCTCTATGCTCTCCTGTACTTCCTCATTCCACCACTAAGAGTCCTTGTCTTCCTTCCTCTTCCCGCTTGATACACCGAGTACCTTCTTGGCCGTCTCCCTCGCTACTTCTGCAGTGGTTTCCCAGTCATCTGGTAACCGTTCATTCCCACCTGCCTTACCTTTCCCCTAAATTGCATGCAATACTCCTCCTTTTTCAACTTACACCATTTTATCTTTGGCTCTACTTTCAGTCTCTCCCTCTTCTTGGCCTCCAGAGTCATCCTACAGACCACCATCCGATGCTGCCTAGCAACACACTACCCAACCACCACTTTGCAGTCACTAATCTCTTTCAGATTGTACCTCCTGCATAAGCTGTAGTCCACCTGTGTGCACCTTCCTCCACTCTTGTATGTCACCCTGTGTTCCTCCCTCTTCTTGAAATACGTATTCACAGCAGCCAAATTCCATCCTTTTGGTGAAATCCACCACCATCTGTCCTTCCACATTCCTCTCCTTGACACCATACCTACCCATCACCTTCTCGTCACCTATGTCTCTGATCCCTTCGCCAACATGCCCAATGAGGTCTGCTCCGACGACCACTCTCTCACCCTTGGGGACGCTTTCCACCACTACATCCAACTCACCAAAGAACTCTTCTTTCTCTTCCATCCCACACCCAACTTGGGGAGCATATGCACTGACCACATTCATTATCAACCCATCAATTTCCAGCTTCATGCTCATCACTCTGTCCATCACTCTTGTCACCTCCAAAACACTCTTGACATATTCTTCCTTCAAGACTATCCCTACCCCATTTCTCCTGCCAGCCACTCCATGGCAGAACAGTTTGTACCCGGCTTCGATAGTCCTGGCCTTACTCCCCTTCCCCTTAAGAGTCCCCTTAGAAGGAATATGTCTTGGTAAGGATTGGTGCATTGTTGTAAAGACAATTAGCATAAAAAAGACTGAACAATCTATACATAAATCCCGACATTATCGTAAATTATCATACATTATCTAGTATCAGGTTAGTAATCATGTTCGTCAGTTTTTTTAATGTTAACGAGCAGGTGAAGTAAAGCAGCGTTTACTCGTCAAATTACCGGTAGTAACAGCTAGTGATGGGCGGACAGAGTCTTGTTGAGCTTGAGGGCTTTCTTCCATCCCACATGTGCACAATAAAAACCTTTAAGAAGTCTTGTTTTCATTTTGATCATCCGATGTTGAGTACACCTATTTATTATTAGAAAACAAATGCATACATTCACACGCCATCTCCATCGATATCTTACATATACGTGTCTTGTCGAATGAGTATATGGTATTGGTTTCACTGAAGGCAAACCGTATGAGGGCAGTGCAAGCCATAATAAACTGAAGCATATAAGCTACCTTCCATCTTGTACTGCTACATTACCACCCTCCACTACACTGTTCTCGCTGATATATATATATATATATATATATATATATATATATATATATATATATATATATATATGCAAGGCAAGTGTATTTGTATTTCACAAAGACAATTCAAAGTGCTTCACATAAGCCACAAAAACATTATATGGAAGAAATACAAAAATGTCTTTGTGACGTCAAACTCTGCTCCTATAAAACTTCCCCCAGTAACGACAAATCAGCAAAATGAGAAGAGGGAGACACATACATACACATACAGGCCAGCACATTTTTACCATCTCACTATGAATTGTCCAGCTGTTTTTCTAGCTTTCCGTGTATAACATTCATTGTTCTACCTCAACCCTGAGCGCGGCGGATCCCCCCCCCCCCGGGCACGGCGCTGAAACCCTTTCACACCGTTTCCGGTGCGCCGGCGTTGGTTTGACGCAGCCGACGTCACCGCGTCGCGCCAGCCACGCAATCGTCGTCCAGCGCCCAGTTCCCAATGACAACACCGAACATGGCGGCTGGAGACGGGGAGCACGCGGCGGCCGAGGTTTTGAGCGGACTGTCTCGACATCTGAATTGTCTAAACGAGGACAGCAAGGCGACGAGGAAGCGGGCGCTGGAGGCGATTAAGAAGGAGACCGTGGATAAAGGACTCCCCAGCCACGTGCTGCAGGGGGTCTTCCCGTCGCTCCTCAAGCCTCTCCTCAAGTGCCTGTCGGACCCGATGGAGAGGTGCCGGGAAACCGCCCTCCTGACGCTGGCGGAGTTCGTCCGCTGCGTCCCCCGGCCGGAGGAGTCTCTCGTTTACCTCATGCCGTGCCTGGCGCAGCGGTTCGGGGGGACGGAGATCCTGGAGCCCGCGGAGGAGCTCCGGCTGTGTGCGGTGGAGACGCTGTCTCTCACCGTGGAGGTGTGTGGGAAGCGGCTAGCGCCTTATGTGGACGACGTGATCAGGATCCTACAGAGAACCGTCGTCGACCCCTTCCCGGACGTCAAGAGGGAAAGCTGCAAATGCACCTTGAGCTTTGCAAAGTGTGTGCCAGGTTGGTGGAGTAGGGAGGTTTGTTTGGGACACTTGTTGCCATGGTTACCGGGACACGCGGCCATGACTTGTCTTTACTTTTGTAATCGCCCATTTTGGGTTCGCCCTTTACAACTCTTTATTGATAACCATAAAATATTAAGACCGCATTCTGTCTTCCGCCCTTGACCAAGTTTATTTATCATTGTCACACGATACAGTGGTGCTTGAAAGTCTGTGAAACCCTGAAGAATTCCCTTTCTGCATAAATTTCAGCTAAAATGTGCTCGGATGTTCATCACAGTAATACAAATAGATAAAGGGAATTCAACAAATAGCACCAAAAACATTTATGCAGAATATCAGAAAATTGTAAAAGGTTCACAAACTCTCGAGCACCACAGTATATTTTGTATGTTCTGACATCCAGTGTGGAGGTTGTCATGAAGTCCTTACGACGATCAGATAAAAGTCAGCATATCTACATGAGCAAAATATTGTAAATCTGACCATAACGCAACATTCAGGTTAAGTTCGTCATCCTCGTTTTTCACCGAGTTTTAGAAAGTGCATACATCTGAACCTGTGTGTTTAACATCCGCCTCTCTCTCTCAGAGCACTTCCACATGCAGGCGGAGAGCCTGGTGAACCCCCTGATGAAGACCATATCGCATCAGCATTCCCGCGTGCGCGTGTCCGCCATCGAAGCCACTGGAGCCGTCATCCAGCACGGGACGGGCAAAAACGTCGACGATGTGCTTTCTCACATGGCGCAGAGGCTATTCGACGACTCGCCACAGGTACGGCTACAGGACAGAAAATCGAAACGCGAGAGCCTACACCCTGTCGTCGCACACAATATGTCACATGTTGAGCAAAGATAAAAAAAAAAAAAAATGCAAGCAGTGCTACTTGTGTCACCGTTGCCTTCTGAGTTAAACATCCACCATCTGTCCTTCCTTCGGTGCAGGTGAGAAGAGCTGTGAGCACAGTGGTCGGTGGCTGGTTGCTACACTTGAGGGACAGATACTCTTATTTCCACAAACTCCTTCCTCTTCTGCTGAGCAGTGTCATTGACGAGGTCCCCGAAATAAGGTACAAACAGATTTGACTGCTTGGTAATGAAAAGGATGACATGGCATGTTTATAACAGCAATATCATAAACAGTGGCGTACCATTGTCTTCTTTACCACTAAAAATGTCACAAACCCATAGATATGTTGAACTGTATTGAATGTGACGGATGTACACGTTGCATTATTTTTTTTACTGAGTGACACATCAAGAACCGAATCTCAAAAATTGTCAAACCTTTTAGTTACCAAAAGTTCTCACGTTCAGTTTAAAACTTGAGCTTGTTCTGATGATCAACCTGACCGCCTTGCAATTTTGATCTTGCAACACGTGTGTGTGTGTGTGTGTGTGTGTGTGTGTGTGTGTGTGTGTGTGTGTGTGTGTGTGTGTGTGTGTGTGTGTGTGAGTGAGTGAGTGAGTGAGTGAGTGAGTGAGTGAGTGAGTGAGTGAGTGAGTGAGTGAGTGAGTGAGTGAGTGAGTGAGTGAGTGAGTGTGTGTGTGTGTGTGATTTTAAGTGGAATTAGATCACGCGTCTTGCCCATTCTGTTGTTGAGTCCCACAACAACTCAAAAGGCTCATAATGAGGTGATATGACAGAGTTAATAATTCAATCCTCCAGACTCCAGGCTGCTGAGCTGTGGAGGCAGGCGGGCGCCCAGTGGGAGAAGGAGAATGAGGACGACCTCAAGGACAAGATGGACTTCCTGCTCACTCCACCTCCCCTCTACCCAGCAGGAGGTCAGTCACGCCAAACACCCTCCCACCTTCCTCTCTAATCTGGGGGCCTGAATTTAGAGACAGGATTTTTTTTTTTCACTGTAAGAAGTATCCTTAATTTTACTCCTTGATCCCAGAGATGAAAACCCATTAAGCTGCTTTTTGTCAAATGGATCTCTATTTACCAAATACACTTTAAAAGCGCTCAGTGCTGTCATTTATACTTCATAATTGTCAATGTCCAAGGGAGATGGCCTGCTTGGGGCTTTGTCAGTATTTGTATCCCAATTGCCACTCCTTCTCCATTTAATCCATTTCTATTACTTTTTTCAAGCAGGTCAGATGCAGGGAGGCACCTACTGAAGTTAGCTTTGGCCCCGTACTCCTTGTAGATGAATAAGCAACAGAATCAGACGACTCTCCTCACCGGTTTTACATCCTTTCACACGTTTGTCTTCCATGTTTACGGCTAAAAAAAAAATCAATCGTGCTCCTTTCCGTTCTCAACTACCAGTTTAAGTGAGTTACCTCCTAATAGGGCTGGCAGATATATAGATATAATATTGTTATCGCGATATGACACAAGATATTGTCTGGGATCTTTGTTATCGGAATATCGACATATAGTTAAATGTTTTTAAGGCTGCATTACAGTAAAGTAATGCAATTTTCTATCTGTTCTCATCAATGCCTCTGCCTGTTTGGTTAGAATATCCACATTATTAATCATTGTTTTTCAAGTTTTTCTGGCGCGTGAATCTCATAAAATCACCAATAGTTGTCCGAGACATATCGTTAAATTATCATTATCGAGGTATTCATTCATACATTTTGTGATATTATATTTTGGCAATTTTGCTCGTGCTAGAATTGACTAACTTCGTTTCAGTATCGGCTCATTCTGCTATTATGAGAGTCGATGTAAAGTTCACTTCACGAATGGAATATTTTAATTTTGAAAGATTCAATTGTGTATATTTTCAAACAGGAAAGGAAACCCAGTCTTTGTATTTTATTTTGATCACAGTCTATTTTACTAAAAGTGCTTGTGACATCTCACATGTTGCTTTGGCTTACAACTGAACATTTAGCCCACTTCGTAGAAAATACTGATATATATTGTGTATCGCCATTCAGCCTAAAAATGCAGAGATTTGATTTTTGGTCCATATTGCCCTACCTCCTAGTAGTTGTCAGTTTGTATTATTTAGTTTGGTTCAAAATGTAATGCAGAGTAGCCACCACACTCCATTTTGCAATCTCTCTCTGCATTAACAAGTCACTGTTAATTTTGTCGTTATTTTGCGCCATGCTCCATAATAATATGGTCTAGTTGCTATACTAGACTGCGCAAACCCAAGGTACTAATCATACCATGCAAAGGCGTAAATACATGTCCACATATCAATCGTACATATCTACAATGTGTATACAGAATAGTGCACAGGCTAGCTATGTTTATTTATATTATATGTTTTTGAAGAACATGTAAAGCATGTAAAACACAGTACGGGTGGCTCTGAAGGCACAACAACTTTTGCCCTTGCGTGTGCACACACACACGCACACACACACACACAGCTGAGAAACTGCAGGGCAGGGTAATCGCTGTTGAGAGACAGAGTAATGCCTGTTGCCTCCCTAAGCTCCTATTAGTAGCCATTAATACCATTTGTCATACAGTAATGAGGAAGAAACCTGCCCGAGTCCGGGTGAAGGATGAATAGCGCCTGTCTGTCTCCGTGGCTGTAATCATTTCTGTAGCTGTCAACATCCTGGCAAACACCCTGTTCCATCTATCTACTTCTACAGTAAACACCTTGTGACAGAGTTCTACTCTTACCTGAGACCCGGAGTATTCCTGACCAATTAGATAGAGCGGGAAAATCCTGGGTGCTACTTTTGGCTCAGTCTGTTCATTGTTTTAGTTATTTATTTTTCTTCCAACAACAGATTATCCTAAAGACTTTCCTGTCAGATAATATCACGCTCTCCTTGAGGCCAGCATGTTTTTTACTTCTAAACTCGGGATTATTTGTAACCCAGGTCCCATCACGTTATTAGATAGATAGATAGATAGCAACTCACATCAAAACAATTGGCAATTATAATAAAGTAATAGAATAAAATTGGCAGTGTGCACTAAACCTATTAGAGCAATGGTAATATAAAGTAAAACTCAGAATTTACAATACGCCTAAAAACAAGAAAAAGAATCCCAAAATAAACAATAACCAAGAAGAAATTGGCAATATACCATAAACCTACAAATCAATAATAAACAATAAAAAAGAATGCAAATGCAAATAAATGAATAAGAATACATTTGCAATATACAATAAACCAAAACAATTTACAATAACCCTCTCTATTAATAATTCACATCATGACAAAAATTGGAAATTGCACAAGTTGGCATGAATATGTATAGAAACTAAAATCTGCACATACTGTACAGGGTGTGGTGGGGATTCAAAGCTCATTTACACCGCACAGTGCAGATGGTGAAAGTAGGTGTGTGTGTAGAAACGTCCTGACCGAGCACTCGCTACTACACACGCACACACACACACACACACACACACACACACACACACACACACACACACACACACACACACACACACACACACACACACACACAGGCTCACAATTTAAAGGTTTTAACATGGAACATGCCAAATGACGGTGAGTATAGGCCAACGCTTGGCCTGCAGGGACAGCGTCAGGTACAAAATCAGACAGCAGGGGGAACACGCCCCAGGGCCTTGAACGGGATTAGACCTGACCACGGTCACCACAGAGACACAACAAGGTCCCCGGGACTCAGACCAAACCTCCTCCATTTCCGTTTTTTAAGTTTACACTGCAGCCCCTCGAGCCAAATCGGGGACGGGGACGGTGACGGCGACGCGACACGACTGGAGAACAAGGGCCATGACCAGGGACAGAGAAGAAAGAACCAGACTGTTATCTATCTCTCTCTCTCGCTCGCTCTCTCTCTCTCCATCATACTCTCTCCCTTCACCGTCAGTCAGTCATAACTCTGCCGGGCCTCCCAGTGTGAAGAGGTCACTGTCAGACATTGAGGGATGACCCAAAAGGGGCTTGTTTTGTCTTGTCCCCGAGTGTTTTCCGCTGATTTATTGTCCTTTTCCCCTCTTCCCCTCTCATTAGTCCCCTCGCTGGAGAACGAGGCTGGGTCTGGCAGGGTGTGGACTGTGGAAGGCTATTTGAGAATGTGTTCCACTTGTTGTGACAAGTCCCCCGTAGAGGAAATCTCGGTCGTAAAAAAAAAAAAAAAAAGGGGGGGGGGCTGCGGATGGAAAATGGGTTTCAGACTCGAAGTCGTAGCGGGCCGGTCCTCGTAAACACTTCCAAACTCCCCAGAAATTGTTCGTTGTTCCTTAAAATGATTTTTAAGATTTTATTTCAACCATACCTTTACTACAGTGCACATTTAAAGTTATGGCAGTAAGGCACTGTATGTATATTCATCGTATACATTACGTAGTGTCGATGATGTACATTCTATTATAAAAGTGGTCAATTGGCTTCGCCTGGTTCCAGACCCTGAATCGCCAGCCCCGCCCACTTTCCATTGGGAGCTTCATGTTTACTTGACAAGGCCATCATTTTCATCACACCGATCAGCGTTCTTGTAGGCGGGACTTGGAAAAATATGAAGACCACATTTGATTGCCATTAATGCATTACAACAACAGCACTGTCGCTTGAGAGCGACGGCATGCACTTAGTGATTGGTTTAGGTTGAAGCTGAATGGCTGACCCCGCCCAGAAACGGGGAAACGGCTCAGAGGGAAGAAACTCCAGACCGAATTATGAAGTGAAATGAAATGGAAATTCAGGGTGATTATCAGGCTACAATTGGCTTTTTTTTACCCGCTCCCCCGTCACTACTGCAGCTCTTCAATTTAATGAACCACGTTTTCTTTCCTCTTGTTGAATATGTAGTATTTTATTTAATTTTTATTTATTTATTTATTTTTTACATTCCGCCTACTTAAGACCCTCCACTGGTGACACGTCTATGTCGTACTCATCTCTCTCCCTCCTTCTCTCTCTCTCCCCCCCAGTGGAGCGCCCGGGGCTGGGCTGCAGGGAGCTGGTGATAAGGAACCTGGGCCGCCTTTTGCCGGCAGTTGGCCACGACGTGACGGACTGGCTGGTCCCCACCAGGGTCAAGACCGCCCAGCTGCTGTCAGTGCTGCTGCTGCACGCCGAGGACCACTCCACCCAGCACCTGCAGGTGCTCCTTGCCACCCTATACCGGGCCTGCAGCGACAAAGAGAAGGAGGTGGTGGCCAACGTGAGTTTGGGAAGTCTACAGTCTACAGGTGTGAAATGGAAGCACTTTAAGATGAAACGTGAGTTTGTAAGTTGGGCACGTCCTGCACTTGCTCCTCTGGGAAGCCCGGTGACGGGGCACTGAAGCCTTCATCTGCGCAGTCGCACTGGTTTAAAAGGTGAAATCTATTTACTGCATTGATTAGTGAGACAGAGGCTCGTCTTTTGGACACGTCTCAAGCACTTAGGGATGCATCTGTTGAAAGACAACACTAAAATATCCTAAATGCAGTTTTTATAAATATGCGCCCAAAAAGTAATTGTAGGCATAGTCATCAATTTGAATTTATGAGGTCTTCATTTCAACAATTGGAGTTATTTATATCCATATATTTATTTTTGTCAAAATGAGTCAAGTTCTTCTGCATCAAAATCAACAGTTCTGATATAAATCCCAATTCTGATGTAAAAACCATCATCACTTACCTCGCTGTCTGACCTAAAGGAAACTTGAACACTCAAAGAATCATCTAGTTCAAAACACTATTTCTACTAAATACTTACCACTGCTCTGTATGAAATACCGTAAATATTATACAGTATTACATTTCTTAAATTTGTCTCAAAAAACTCTAAAAAACGTATTACATTTAACTCTCTGACACCCTGGATCTGTTGGTGCCTTATAAATTCCCAACTCTCGCCCTCCTCCACTTTCATGACCGCCCCCCTCCCAATGTCACTGACACACTCTTTCTCCATCCACACTGTTTCTCGCCCACTCAGTGCCGGGCGGCCGCCAAGCTGCTGGGGACCTTCGTCTCCCCTGAGGTCTTCCTCAAGCTGCTTCTGGACCATGTGGAGACCTCCTCTTCCTCGTCCTGTCCCTGGACGCCCCTCATGGTGCTGGCGGCGGTGCTGGAGGGCTGCTCGGGACCCCTGCTCCGACCTCACCTGAAGCAGATTGCCACCACGCTGGCCCAGCCCTACGTCTGCCAGGAGTACGAGCAGGTTAGCAGATGCAGCGAATTATTATTATTAATATTCTCTATTTTTTATTTTTTTGCAATTCGTTCGATGAAGACCGAGTACGGAATTGGAAAAATGTAACTCCGTGTACATCTACACTCCACAGTGTTCACTTTATTTTCAAATTACTGTTAAATGTGGCTAATGTGGCTTTAAATTTGTATTTGTGTTGGTCACCTTTAAAAACCTTCTAGATAGTTTGGGATTCAGAAGTTTTCTTTAATGCTGTCATCAGATGGGGTGCTGGGGGAAAACGAGGTTCTCGTCATTGGTTCCATTAGATGTTAAAGGTCTGGCGCCTCATTTTTCCTGTTTGCACCAGTGTCTTGGCGTCCAACTGAAGGCCCCTTTTCTCCTCTGCCTCTGTACTTTGCAATTTTTGGAAATTCTTCAGTAGAACTGGAGCACTGGCTCAGGAGGTAGAGCGGGTATTCTCGTCGTCGTAAGGTTGTCTGTTCAATCCCCGTGTCCATCGGTGAATGGAGTCGCTTTGGACAAAAGCGTCTGCCAAATGACGTCATGTAGTGAAATGGGTACAGACTGTCTCATAATGCTTGCGATTCCTGTATCTCTGGGGGCGTCTCCACACCGTGGGTTAGGCTTGGGCCGATATAAGATAATATTGACTATTGCGATATTTCCCACCATATGCAATATGTTCACAGTATCGAAATATCAACCCCGTCCCTCCGTCCATGAGATCACGGGGAGCGACGGACAGAGCTCATTCACTTGCGCGCACAGAGAGGATGTACAGTATGTGGGTGTATGCGCGGAGCGGCGCAACAGCGAGGAAGCAGGTGGAGGATTTGAACATGGTGGCAGGCGTGGCGTGGATCGTGCTTGGGTTGCGGCTCCGATGGCACGGACAATGCGCACGCTAACTATGCGTGCGGCAGCCAAGGGGTGCCTGCGATCGGTGCGCCAAAACAGTGTGTTTTTATTTTAGAAGTAGGTTCTTCTATTTCACGTCTGCCTATCGAACGAAGCAAAAGTGTATAGAACGGTATGGTACCTCGCATAATGGGGACACTTTCTGCGTTATGCGCAGAAAATAATCTTAACGAGTCTATGAGTCGTGCCCCATCCCCACAAAGTTTTTAGTCATTTTATTTGGTGGAACGGGGCAATTAACACATATAAAATATATATTATATACAAATGTATAATTCCCCATTGAAATGTTATCCCTGTGCATTTTGTAAGTTTCTGTCTGTTTTTTTCCCTGTTATTGTACACTCTGACTGACTGTTGAACGGGAGATCCTTTTCGCACACACATTACGTCAACGCCCACGCGCAACTTGAGATGCTCTCACCGTCTCTCCAAAGGAAACAAAAACAGAGTGTTTTCATTGTAGATGTATTTACTGTAATTGAATGAAACCATAAAAACAGGGTGCGTAATGGGAACACTTCTCCGTCACTGCCGCCCACCGTCAACAATGACGGTACAATCGTGTATTGCGATATTTGACAGCATCACGATATAAAATTTTGGATATCGCCCAAGCCGACCTTGGGTTCATTGGGTTTGCAGTTAAGTGATACTCAAAAACGCCGACACGTCCATGCCCCCTGTCAAAGGTTTTTTCCAATGTAATATTTTCAAATCTTTCTTCAAAAACATGGTTGGTTCAACATTGGTTCAAAAAAAAAAAAACCTCCCTCTCACTTATCACCCTCCCGTGGTCTCTTACGACTCCAAAAAAATAGATCGACTCTCTCTATGCCGTACTTACGGAGGTTGTTTGTCTGTCGGTGTGGGAAAAAAAACCCAAAAAACTGTCGACTCCAGAGCAGGCCGCTTCCTGCTTCCTCACCCCTCGTCCCAAATTCGTTTTCCCCTCTTCTGTATGAAAATAACAGTGTTTCTGGCAGAAAGCTATTTTCTGATACCCCCGCTCCACTGACTCAGCCGTCCTAACGACTCCACTGCTGGAATTTCCTCCCCAGGATAATAATAACAAAAAAGAAGCCCTCTGATTTCACCCGACCCCGGCAAGGCTGCCCTGACCCGACCCCATCGGACAGACACGGCCGCTCGGCCTTTGTGTTGTGTTGTTTTTAGTTTTTTTAGTTTTTTTTTTAATAGCCCCTGTAGGTTCCAGTGGCAGCTTTTCCTGTCAACCACCAACGCTCACACCCCCTCCCTCACCCCCTTCACGCCGACACGCTGTTTGAAGAATCCCTGAAATTTCAAAGCAATGTTGGTCAAGGCCGATGATAGATGTGGATGGGAAACAGACCCCACAACCCCCCACGCCCCCCAACCCAGTCAACCCGAGAGAGAGGACGGACTGAACAGATGGAGGGAGACCTCTGCTTCCTCTCTGTCTGTTTCACTGTCCGTCCATCGCCGCTAAGGAGCTCCTTCGTCCGAGGCACCTGCAGCGTTCCTGGAAAACAGGGAGCGGGTTAGGCAAATAAGCGGCCAGGAGCACCTGCGCACGCACGCACGCACGCAGGCACGCGCACGCACGCGCACACACACACACACACACACACACACACACACACACACACACACACACACACACACACACACACACACATACACACACACACACACACACATACACACACACACAGATTCATCCAGTCACGTACCACTAGTCCAGTAACACTGACAACGGGTATCTCACACTCATCACACGCAGTCCGGAATGCCACTCGGCCACAGACAGGAATGGCCGCCTCGTGTTTGTTATTACTTAAATTAGCTGTCGACACGCTAAGCGGACACTGTCGCTGCAGCGTACGTATATGTGTACATCCTAAAATGCATGCACGCCACCCTGTTCACCTCTGCGGGTTATTTCTTTATAAGTATTGCAACTTCTGAACTTTATCTCTCGCTCAAACTCATTTATGAGAGAAAGGGGAGGGCAGAAAGAGAGATGAAAGTTTGCCTGGGACATGTATGACATGTACATGAAAGCCAGCCCTTTTTAGTAGGGATAAAATAAAAATAATCTTCAAAGTAAATGGGGGGTGGTTTGGGCAGGGGTGACCACAGGGAGTTGAGAAGTAGCCGTAGCATTTAAACTTGATATATGGCGCCTCAGCTTCATTTAGCCTCTTCCGCTCTTTTATGTTCGGGAGGGGGCGGGCTTCGGGGTCGAGTTGGACAAATACCCTTTTTAAGAAAAAAAATAAATAAAATGAACGGGTGGGGGGTCAGTGTAAATTGGCAGTGATGTCATGGGGAAATGAAAGGCAGTGGTTATGCTCACTGTAAACCGGGTGTCACCTGCGCCTTCCGTTGTAAAGGGGGTGTCCTGCAAAGTCACACGTTGCGGCTCAGTGCAGTCGGGGTTGTTGGTTGCCGTGGCAACAAGGGTTTTTTCAAAATATCTGCAGGGCTCGAGTGTATATACTGTATTCAGGAGAGTGTTTTAAGAGAATAGGAGGGGGGGGGGGGTCCTGACAGTGAAGTGGCATATTTACAGCCGGCGCTCTTAACGGGGAACATGCTGAGGCACCATTTAAACGGTGACCTGCGGTAGCCGGGAGGAGAGGAACAGGGAGGAGCGGAGGGGTCTCTACCTGCCTCCCTCCCTCCCTCTCCTTTCATCTCGCCGACCAGCTCCGGCGACCATGAGCCTGCCTGTGTTGCCTGCACTTTCTCTGTCACCGCTGCCGGGGTTGTAGCCCCCTCCGCATGCTGCGCGGATGTTGTGTGTTTTTCCCGTCGCCGTAGCAACATCAGTACCTGTCAGGAGAGGGCAAGCCAAACTCCACCACCTTCCCAACTCTCCCTTTGGGTAGGAATCCCTAGCTTGGTATTTAATTTTAAAGTGTGTGTGTGTGTGTGTGTGTGTGTGTGTGTGTGTGTGTGTGTGTGTGTGTGTGTGTGTGTGTGCGTGTGCGTGCGTGCGCGCGTGCTTGGGTATTCTCGCAGTGGACAGACTTGAGCTCACTGCGTAACAAGGCGCCTGAAGCGTGCCCGAGCCAATGAAACCAGGTGTATCCCGCCGTGCTCCAGGTGTCCACCTAATCATTACCCTACGCCACATTTTCCGCTGCAGCGCTCCCCAGACCAGACCTAATGGTTGTTTTCTGAATCCTGCTCGTGTTTGGGTTTCTAATACACGCCTACTTGCTAATCTGTCATCTTCACGCTCCTTCACTTCCACTTCTCTGAGCTCCTGTGAGTGTGTTGGGGGCAACGGGGCGTCTATTTCACACCGGGGAACTGGCGGTGTTGAGGACATCTTCGTCCCCTTTTTCTACGTGACTGGTAATACATTTGCGTGTTGGCGCAGCGGATGAGTAAGCCCCCACCCGAGGCTCGTCGTGAGTAATTCAGCCGAGGAATTCTGGGTAAGCCCTGGCTGGTTCGCGAGTGCATGGGAGCTGAGTAACCGTCTATGGCCTCGGAGTGCCTCAGGAACATACACTCACACACTGTAAACAAACACTCTGGATCGAGACGCATAGAGAAATCCACTGCCCCATGTATGTGTGTGAACTTGTGTAAATTACTCCCCCTGCCCCCCGGCTCCCTCTCCTGCAGGATAAACACATTTGCTCATGTTCTCACAGGCTGGAAGTCCCTTAATCGCCCCCACCCCCCACAAGTTCAGTCCCTACGAACGGTTTGGGTCGTATTTATTTGGCTTAAGCGTTCTCCTTCTCCCTCCTTTCAAGCTGGTCCCCTTTTAAAGCTGGTTGGGTTCAGCAAAGAGATGGTGCTCCCCCTGGTGGCCGCTCCCACCTCTCCCGCCACTCTCTCTCCCGAGCTGAGGAGACAGTGAGGATGTTGTGAGGATTGTAGGACGCTAAATCCGCTGCTACCCTCACCCCTGGACTTTTCTGCACTGAGTCCTCTCCGGTCCCTGCGTCTAGCCATTTGCCCATCCTCCTCCCGCCAGCCCTAATGACAGGCCATGGAAAAACAGGATAAAAAAGGCCGTGATCCCAGTGATGGCATGGAAATGAGTCTGAGCCGCAGGCCTTTGTCTAAACATGAGCTCACTGGGACGCCAGCCCAAAGCGGGTGGCTGCGAAAAGAAGCGACAGTCACCTAAAAAAATAAAAAAATAAATAAAGAGATGGAGAGAAAAACATGACTACGAGGGTGGTTATCTTGTTGGTCACACACAATGTAACATTGGGTTACATTGTGTACACAATCGGGGGATAAGAGTAAAGGATGGTGCACTGTGTGGAACCATCACACAGAGACACTGGTGAGTAAGGTGAGGCAGCGTCTTTACCATCTCAGGCAGCTGAAGAAATTCAGGGTCTCGGAGAGGATCCTCAAGTCCTTCTACTGTGGAGCGGTGGAGAGCATCCTGACAGGCAACACCACTGCCTGGTTTGGGAACTGTACTGCTCACAACAGGCGGGCCCTGCAGAAGGTGGTGCGTTCAGCCGAGCGCACCACTGGAACTATCCTCCCCTCCCTGCAGGACTTATACACCAGGAGGTGTAGTAGCAGAGCCTGCAGGATCATGAAGGATCCTCACCAACCCAGCAACGGACTGTTCCTGCTGCTGCGGTCGGGCAAACGCCTCCGCAGTCACACAGCGAGAACAGAGAGACTGAGACGGAGTTTCTTCCCGCAAGCCATAAGGACTGTCAATGCTGAACTCACCAGGGGCTCTCACTGAGACACACATACACAGGTCCCACTGCCTTACTGTACTCTATGTAGCATACTGTACTGCAAACTGTATCACTGTACTGGGTTACTGCGTACTGCGCTGTATTGCTGTTCTGTTCGGTGTTACTGTATTATGTTGTACTGTTGTAGACTGTACTGTATATCTCCACACACACTACATCACTTTATTTACATGCTACTTTACAGCACATATCTGCTTATACCATAGTAGTCTATTCATTTTATTTCTATTTTGTATTCCTACTTTGTGTATTACCCTTTTTTTTACTCTTATTTTATTCTATTTACTAATTGAACTGCGTTTTAGTTTAGTTAGTTAATTATTTAGCTATTGTGCCAATTAGTTATTGACCACTTAGTACTTATTGTGCATAATCTCTGGGTGCGTTGCAATGTCATTTCACTACATATAGTGTATGTATGCTTGTATGTATAAGTATGTATATGTACGTATGTGACAAATCAACATCTTGAATCTTGGATGAACAAGCGTTCCTCTAGTCTTGTTTGTGGAAGTAGGGCGCATAATATGGACGCAACATATTTCTGCTTGAAATGTACACAATGTACATATCGATCAAACTCAAGACGTCTGAAACATCCCGGTTCTAACGAGACCTCAACCATGTCCGTGCGTACTGCGATTGTCATGTTCCAGATACTTTTAGGCCGAAAATAGCACGGCATTATTAGGGCTGGACCCCTAATAATATATACAATGGTTTTTAGCTACAAACTTTTATTGTTATAAGGTAAACACAATGTAATTATATGTGGCTTTAAGAGAGGAGGGATCTCATTTTATCATTAAGATAGTAATGGTAATATGTGATGTTCCAGTCAAAAGACAATTCACAATTCACAAAGGTGAAAGGAGATCATTTATTTTCTTATTTTTTCTCATTTCGGTCCGTCCCTAGACGCTGTATTTGGAGCAGCTGTTGGCCTGCGTGGACGTGCTGGTGAGTCTTTGCGAGGCGGACTGCGGCACCGTGAGCCTCGAGCTGCTGCAGGTGCTGGTCACCATCCAGAGCCTCTCCACCGAGCCGGCGCTCAGCGACAAGGTGAGACACACACACACTCACTCACACTAACATTCGAATGCATATGTTCTCACACATACATGCAAACACACTTTGCACCCACACTGTCCGGCATGTTGGACATGGAGCAGTGAGAGGCCATTTAGAAAAGACCTCCACGCTACTCCATGAATTGTATTACCCACAATGCAGCTCAGCCATGTCATTCTTCCCTTTTATTCTTTTTAACTCTTTTTTTTTTTTTTCCCCCAAGCCGTCTCTTTTTCTTTTCTTTTCTTTTTTTTATTGGAAAGGTAAGCAGGTTTTGTGATGCTATCCGAGGAATGCAAACGGTCCAGGGTTCAAAGTGGGCACGGCCAACACTATAATTACCCACTTAACCAGGGAGGCTGAAATAGCACCTTTGGAGTGGAACTCTAAATCCAGGCCTGGGTGAAGGGGGCGGGGGTGGGTGGGTGAGCAAGGGACAAAGAGGAGAGAGGGGAGAGAAAGAGAAAACAAGGTGTATGAGGTGTGTTTGTTGCAGAGTGTGTGTGCCGCGTCCATGCTGCTTTTTTCCGGGGTCTGTCATTGGTCAGGTGGGGCCAATGAGTCTGTCTGCCTTTTGAATGAAAATGCGACATTAAAGGAACCATATTAAACTCCTTTTCAACAAGTTAATATAAGTCTCTGAGAACATGAAAACATGTCTTTTGAAGTTTTTTGCTGAAAATACCACTCCGATTATGCATTATTTCCCTTCTAACAAGCTTCAAAATCCCTCCTGTTCGTGACGTGCTTTTCCGTGTGCGTCGCCTCCCTCCTGAGGCCCCTAGTTCTGTGAGCCAATGGGGTTTGAGCATAAATACGAAACGGCTCCAAGGCTCTCCATGATCGGGGCGCACAGAGAGCTGTGCTCCCGTATAAAAATATATTTATGATTCCCCCCTATTTATAATTATAATTTGTGAAGTCCAATAAAAAAAAAAAAATTCGGGGGACGGTGCCCTTATATTTTCATATTGTCAGATAACAGTAATGATGGGTTAATGAGGCTCGGCTATCGCTCAGAAAATAAATTCTAAATTAGCATCCCTAATAGGTCCCCTTTAATACTTTTTGAATTCGCCTCAATTCACGAAAAAGATTTTAGATACATTCTACCATAAGCATCTGCAGTGAAAAGAAACGGTTCCATCTTACCAGTACTGCTCATTCAAGGTCAATCAAATATGTCTGAAATAGGAATGAATTTGAATTGATCAAAAGTAATGAAAATTAAACGTTATGACCGTTATGATTTTGTCTTGATTACAGTACATTATAGAGCTATAAACGTACAGTTTATAGGCGCTGGTTTCAAACGGTCAGTATGTTGGCCTCTGTAAACACTCCTCTGTGGTTTCAAAGTGCGGCTGTGCAGGTCGCTGATGTTATAGAACACAACGAGCCGTGGCCACCGCCCCACAGCGCTTTTGCGGTTTGCTCCGTGCCAGCGCCTCGGTTCGCGCTGCCTCAGGGCAGTCATCTTGTGGTCAGCCCCCAAATGCACAGGCGATGCCAGCCGTGTGTAAACCCAGCGGAGCTGTCGAAACCTCACCGTGTCAGTTCCTGCCGTCTGTCTAACTGTCTGTCTGTCTGTCTGTCTGTCTTCCTGCTTGCCAGGCAGCGGGCTGACAGGGAGGGAGCGGGAAGGGACTGGCACCGGGTCTCGCCACGCACCACAGCGCGGGGCCACCGCTGTTTATCTGGTCGAGCGTGTGTGTCCAACTGTCTGGAGTGAGGGCAGAACAAAGAAGAAGAAAGGGAAGGAGAAGGAGAGAGCAGGGAGGGAAAGGGAAGGGCTGAGAAAAGGCCTTGGGCATTCCCGGATGCCACTTGTTTTCCCAGAAAAAGTCACTTTTCTTTTTCCCATCAGCACAGGGTTGTCCGACTGTCCTCTGGTGGGGGGAGGGGGGCTGTGACTCAGACACTGTCTACTGCTTGTCCCCGTCGGTCCCTCAGGGAGGATGAAGAGGACGATATAGTGACCTCGGGGTCATTTCCCCTTCTTGGTCTCCCAGCATTACGCTTTTGTGTGTGTGGGTGTGTGCGTGTGCGCGTGCGAGTACGTGTGTGTGTGATTCTGCAAATAAGGAACAATAATGGGGCAGGTTTATTTTCTAAGTTAACCCCAAATTCACATTATAATCTTTGAAACACCGCCTTATCCTTTAGCGTCACTGTTTTGGCCTTTTCCCAAGCCCAGAGGTTTGATCTTTCATTTTATATCTGAATGAGTGCACTGCCCGTTCACAACAGGCCTATTTGTGAAAGTTGCGGTTAAATACTCTCTTTCTCATGGGAAAAAAACACACCCAAGTCGGGCTTTTGGATAAACTCGCTGTTCGCTTGTTTATTCAAAGTTTATTAATATTCCACACGTCGCGTGTCTACACCAAACATGCCTGTTCAGAGCGGGTCAAGTGCTTTCACAGGAAGCCCCGCCCCCCACTGGCTCGCCGTTCAATTTATTAATATTACATGTGTCGCGTGTCGAAATGGCACCAAATTTGACACCGCAAGTCCTTGGGTCCCCAGCAATACACCCTCCAGGTGTGAAGTAGACCGGATGAACTGTTGTCGAGACAATCGAAGGACGTACGGTACATAGAGATTCCTTCCTTTCTTGTAAGACTGGTGCAGTGACCGTTCAAAACATGGCGGTTCCGAATGGGCTGCACCGCAGATGTAAGTGACTCAGTTGCAGCGCCGGAAGCCCCCGCCCTGCCCCATTGCTGCACGCCGCTTGCTGTTCGCCAGGCCACGCCCCGCGAGCTGAGTGGCTCGCTGTTCACTTGTTTATTCTAAGTTTATTAATATTACACGCGTTGCGTGTCCAAGTTGCACCAAATTCAACCCTGTACGTCCTTGGGTCCCGAGCAATACGCTAAAAGTGTGAAGTAGATGAGATGAAAGGCTGTCGAGATAATCGATGGACAGACAGAGATTCCTTCCTTTATACTTAGATGACAAAACCACACGCTGGCTAAACGAGTCCTATGACGTTGTCGTTTTTAATGATATGTGGTGGTGTGATGGGAATTACATTTTCCTCTGATTTCCTACGAGGGAAATTGAAAATATTTAGATCCTGTGTAGAAATATTGCAGCCATAATCTGATACTAAATCCAGACAAATAGTCGAAAATAATAAAGCTATGGGAGGGGTATTTCAAGAGGCACAGCCAGACGTTCCTGGAACCGCATAATCGCCCATTGACGTGTGTGTGTGTGTGTGTGTGTGTGTGTGTGTGTGGATGCTGCTGTTTGTGTTCCCCTGCAGTTTAATGAGGAAGGACCCCCGTCATCGCCGCCACACTGTTGTTCTTCCCAAGTTCTCACACGACTTTCGCGGCACTCTGGATGGAGTGCGAGCGAGCTTCCCGCGGCTGTGATGGTTTCTCTTTTCTACGTGCTGCATCCGGCGCTCTGACCGCTCCGCTCTCATCTTTCCTCCTTTCTGTTGGAACCCCCACCCACCCCCACCCCGCCCCCAGGCTCTGGACAGTATGCAGAGGTTGTCTGACGTTCAGGGCTTGGAGTCGCCGGTGGAGCTGTACCGGCGGCACATGGGCCGGCTGCTGGACTGGCTGGCCGCCTCAGTCAAGGAGTGGTCCAGCTTCTCCCCGCAGAGGCTGCAGCTGCAGGTCATGGCCGTCCAGTCAGGTGAGAAGGGCTGAATGCATACGTCACACCTAACAAATTCAAATAAAGAAAAAAGGAAAAATAGTTTGCCGCTATGGTGGGCATTTTGGCTATTCCATATTTATTTAGCCGGGACTTTATAAGAAAGAGCCATTCCAAGTGTTTGCATTCTGCATGTGTTCCTCTATAGATGGTTTTCATTGTGGGTGGCGGAGTCTGCCTTGCCCGGCAAAAATGAATAGATCAGTCACACCACGCAAGAAGCAAAAGAAAGCCACGATGAATGTGCCCAACCAGCGTCGCTAGATGTGGTCGGCGAACGGTCGATGTCGATATACATTCCCAAAAAAAAGAACAGCACTGCGATGAGAAAACACCACCTCCACCTCGAGTGAATTGTTCAGTAGAAGTCATATTTTCGAGGAAAGAATGTGACAATCTTAGAGCGAAGACGCGGGGGAAAGCCCAGGTGTGCAGTTTCGAATGGGATTCTGGGATCCGCGCAGCGCAGGCAATCTCATGGCTCCGTTCTGGGCTTGGTAAGTAAGTCATCCATTCATTCATTTAGATGAGGATGACTTGCTTAGAGCGCGGCGCTGTTGCACTGCCGCTGACACGGCAGCTGTTTGTTAAGCAGTTTGGCTTTGACACATGTGTGCAGCTCTCACTCAAGGGCACAGCGGCACTGACAGACCGCTTCATTGTTCCTTTCAACAACAACGCACACAGACACACACACACATGTTTGCACACACACACACACACACACACACAGCGTGCAGATAAAGGGGGGGGGGGTTTACAAAAGTGTGTGTGTGTGTGTGTGTGTGTGTGTGTGTGTGTGTATGTGTGTGTGTGTGTGGCCCCACAAGGGGCTTAAAGTGTGTGTCGGTCGGGTTAAAGGGCTGTGAACTTGTCTTCAGCACTGAGACTTTCCCTCTGTCCTCCATAATCCTCTGTCAGCTTTTATCTTCTGCCGCCTTTCTGTCTTTTACCCCACATACACACACACACACACACACACACACACACACACACACACACACACACCTCCCTTATGCTCGGGTCACACCGCCAGCGCACATGCACTGGAATGCATTTCAAACGGAGCTCGGCTTTATCCAGCTGCAGGGGGCGGAACTGCGTTCGGGGAAGAGCTCACAGCTATACGGCGATAAGGAAAGTTGAGCAGACTTAAACTTTATGCAAATGAGCATCGGCAGGAGACAACCAATAGGAGGGAAGATACACTCTCAATGGGGCTGATCCTTGGAAAATGGACGCCCGGACCACTGCGTAATTGTTCATGATTAGGCTATTTTTTAAATGGAAAAACGTCCCTTAAATTATCGATAAAATAAGGAGCACATCATTTTATGTTTGTCCAATAAGGACATTTTAAGGGATGGATGGCAAGAATAGTTACGTAGTTTTTTCAGGAGGTTATATATTTTGCAAGTAAACATCGACACCATTTTCATAAAAAAAATATTTTTAAAGTACACAGGGCTCCATCTATCCACGATTTTGAGCCGACACGCCCTCAAAAGCTGGGGCACAGACACCTGGCGACAAGGCCAGAGCGGCTTGGCTTCACGCCGCAGCCCCGTCGCTGACGGTGTGACCCTAGCATTACCAAATGAGCAAATTAAAGTGGAGCGCGCCACCTCCCCTTCCCAGTGCCTACTGACCAGTCCAGTCTGCATCGGCCCAGTGAGACCAGACCGGGTCAGTACATCAAAGGACAACGCAGACAGACACTCTTGACCTTCCACTGGATCAAGGCCACTTTGAAGTGTGTGTGTGTGTGTGTGTGTGTGTGTGTGTGTGTGTGTGTGTGTGTGTGTGTGTGTGTGTGTGTGTGTGTGTGTGTGTGTGTGTGTGTGTGTGTGTGTGTGTGTGTGTGTGTGTGTGTGTGTGTTTGTGGTCACGGATGTGTTTTTTCCCGTTGTTTTTTATTTTATTAAATGCCCCGCTCGAGTCACCTTCACCTTTTAGTTCCATCAGCTAGATCCACGGAGTCGTTTTCCTTTCATGTGTTCCAAACTCGCTTCCTGTCTCACTTGATCGGACAGCTGAGGATTGGTCATTTTGCTTACTCATCACGCAAACACACACACACACACTGTCTGATTGTTCTTTTTTATTTGTCTTTCAGACACAAGGCTAAATATTGCCCTCTCATATCCTCTCCGCAGTGCTTGTATTTCCTCTCAGCTGGGGTGAGAACACGCCCCCATTGTGTCTGGGTCGCACACTATGCCTGTGACCTAAGGTGGTGGAAGTCATATCAATAGTCTATTAAAAAAAAAAAGAGACGTCCAGACATACTCATCCCGCTTCCCCCCAACGGATGGACTCTCTCACACCTCTGGCTGTTATCGCACGCCCTTCAATTCCAACACATTCCAACACGATGAGATGGTTTTTTTTTTTTTAACTCTATTACTTATTTTTGTTCTTTTTTCCTTTAAATCCTGATTCTTTGAACTACTAAGAATTTCAGGATTTTCTACACGCACACACACACACACACACACACACACACACACACACACACACACAAATATATATGGCTCTGTAAATATGTGGTCAGACGCTCAGTGTGTGTATAAGTGAGATTACTTTCACTGTGGATTTCCCATTCTTCCCCTTACGGACACTGGTATGGAAACCCTCTATCACACAAAGAGCTTTTTGTTTCTCATTTCCTCATAGCTGTGTGTCACTGTCTCGCTATTTCATAGATGTCTCAATAAGACCTTGCAGCCGGTCAGCAGGGGGAGTGTTTTTTGTATTTTTACACTTGGTCCTCACAAGGATGGCTGCAAGTGGAAAGCCCTTTTTGTTTCTCATTTAGTAAAACAAAAGGTTTTCGGTTTGACGTTAGACATGTGATGGTCAGGCTGAAATGTGGTTGAAGTGGAAATCCATGAAGTTGTCGGCCCAAGAATTTCATTCGATAGTGCACCATTTGGTACTGGTCTGACCACAGCTAGACGTGCCAGTTTATCAAATTCACCGCGGCATATGCCCGAGCACATGCATAACCCAAATACATTGAATAGTTGTTTTTTTTATAAACTAGCTAAATATGTATCAAATGTGGGAACAAAGTAATCTTATGGCTCACCGTTTCCCACCATAGAGCGACATTAAACTATTAACAGAGCGGTAACATCATGTCTCCCGTTGTGGCTCTCCAACTAGTGCCAGTGACGGAGCAAAGAGAGTGAAGCTATACCTCAAATGTATGTGGCTCGCTGGTGTAGTGAACGTTCTAATCGGTGGACGAGTTGGAAACCTGAACAATCCACCTAGTTTGGGAGATCTGTTTAACTGATCATTGTTATTCAGTTGGGAAGCCAACTTTCTACTGATAGAGGAACGGTTACATGTTCCTGAATAAATGCAGGCCAGAGAACTGCCGTCATAGTCGGGGATTAAGGAGACCGCTCTATGGTCACAGCAAAATTCCTCTCGTGAAGTGTCCTGAACCTGGAGAACCACTGTCGAGGAGAACCAGCAGAGAGCTGAATGAACTCATCACCACTGTGTGTGTGTGTGTGCGTGTGCGTGTGTGTGTTAGGTCCGGTGATCGGGGAGTTTGTGGGCCAGCTGATGCCCCTATTGCAGAGCTGCCTGCACCCAGACCGAGATCCGGAGATGAGGCTGAGCATCTTCACCATGCTGGCCAAACTGCTGCTGGACGCAGGCAACACCGTGGACTCCCAGGGGTGAGGGGAACTAAAAGCACGCCAATGGACTTCAGTGGCCTCGTACGTTAAGTGGTGGCCGTGTCTTTCGTCATCAGAGTCGCTCATCTCAGAGCTCCGGTGAAGGATGTACAACCGCCACAAAACGGACGAAAGCTTCTGAGAACTTGAAGCGCCGTCGACTTTTTACCAAATTTAGATTATCACTGATACTTCCAGGATGTTTCGGCTGAGCTCCAGCCTCTCCTAGTTGCTTGAGTTGATGTGGCCTATGTTCCCAAAGTGATCACTCGTGAATTTCTTTCCCCCTCTTCCAAACCTGTAAATTAGGGTCATCGCCTTAATTCAACCAGGTCTGAACCAGGTCAGTGGGTCACTCCTTTTTTATTTGGTTCATCGGTCCAACCTCACTTTTTCTCTCGCCGTCTAGATTGGAAAGTGCTCCCACTAGAGTTGAGTCGGCCTCCGCCCCAGCGGTGTCGGGGCGGAGCCAGATCGGCAAAGTTAAACTCGTTAATCATCTCGGCATTCCGGCGTCTCTTTAGTAGTGTATGGGCGGGAATCCCATTTCACACCGGCTCCGTCCCCGGTGAATTAGTGGTGCATTGAGTGAAACATTACTGTCTCGCTCGTCTCCTCACCGCAGCCCTCTTCACCGTGACAAGGGGGGGGCTGAAAGGGATGAGATCTGAGTTTTGGGACCGTGGGGGTGTCCTTTGGAGCCCTCAGCTGTGCGTCTCTCACCCCAAGATCAGAGCTCTAATCTGGGGGAATGCGTTAAGCCTCCGGGCCGCACTCTACCCGAGTCTCCGCAGTAACGGCAGTTGTTCCCGCCTGTCAAAGGGTTAAAAAAAGGGGGGGGGGGGGGCTGGCAAAAAATAGAAAACGCTCCGCGGGGGCTGCCCTGGCAACGCCTGGGCAGCGCGTGTCACCAAACCCGGAGCTGTAAGAGTTTTCGTAGAGTTACGTAAAAAGGTCCCGTTGGGTCGCTTTGGATGATGGGGAAATAAACTCTTTCGTCCGCTGAGAAGTTTAGAAGAGCTTTTTTAGAACAAAACTGGCGCGGGCACAAAGAAAACGAACTCCGCGGCCGAGCGTCCCCGTCAGCGAAAAAGGGCCGTGCGAGCCAAAACACACTGCAACTTTATCCCAAAATGTTGTAATCAGAAGTTTTGTTTTAAAACAATCCGCAAGGTTTTTTTTTGTTTTTGGTTTTTTTTCCATCCCTAAATGTGCCTTTGAAACAAAGGACAACTCTGTCTCTGGTCCCGAGCCTCGTCTGGGCCACCTGCACAGTTCACTGCTCCTTCCATTCCCAGAGCTTGTGTCTCTCCTAATCACAAGGCCATCGGGAGACAGAAATCACATTACACCTTCAAAGGGCTTCAGACACAACTTGGCTCAACTCGAGATCCTGCGGTGCACGTTAATAGTTCCATTCATACGTTAGCTCCACCCGCCCGGGCTTGATTTATGTGTCCCTCCTGTGCGAGATTGTAGGCCACACAAGCCTCCCGGGGTGGGGGGGACACGATGATAGGTGTACGGGAGCCCTTGTAACCCAAATGATATAATGACAGCTCGGCTCTACAACAAGGAGAAACGGAAAGTCGGTGTTGCTTTTTGTGCACATATGCAAAATGACACACCCACGCACACAATGTGTTCGTTTGATGTGGATTGGCGGGGCTGTGATTAAAATGCTAAAGTTGAAACTTAAGTAGAAGGAATGTGATATGTGAGAAATGAGAATCCAGCCTGCACTCCCCAGATATGAAAAACCAAAATCTTTAAGGTTCACTATCAAAAGAGCAGGGGCGTGTGTGTGTGTGTGTATGTGTGTGTGTGTAATTGCTTTGATATTTACAGAAGCATACAAAGGTAGGCAGTGTAGAGTCCTTTCAACATTTCCTGTCTCTCTGTGTGTGTGTGTGTGTGTGTGTGTGTGTGTGTGTGCGTGTGCGTGTGCGCGTGTGTGTGTGTGTGTGTGTGTGTGCGCGCACGCGTAACACACTGTGGAAACATTTCTTCATGGGCCCTCGCAGCTTATTATTTATGACAGGGCTGCCACAACCCATTGGGATGAGGACGGTGAACCCTGCGCGCACTCTATTAGTGGACCATCAGCGCCCCCTATTGGATAATAAAGCACACTATACTTTAGTCTCTGCATTTTACATTGTGTACACTTTGAATTATTGAAGAACTGAAGAATTATTTTGAATACCTATACTGATATCAGATGTATGACTAGTGCTGCCATTTTATGCTGCTATTATTATAATGTGATAAAATACATCCACCTTAGAAGAAAAGCTATGAATATTGTAACACAAACCTTTGGGTGGACAGTCAATTTGCCTGAGCTCCACTGATGAAAATCTTCTGTTTATTGGGAAATTTCTAACAGTGGCTCAAACTTTCCATGACATTTGGATGGAGACATTTTTACAACATGATTGCGATTATCTCAATTTGATGATGATAATACATAAAACAGCCTGAGTCTATACTGGGATATGCTCTATACACCTCCAGATCTGCTGACGTGCACAGGTGGAGGTCAACGGAGACGAGAGAGGGACGGGGTTAAGTGAGGACTTCCAGATGTTCTATCCCGCCCCGAAAAAAATACCCATTTCCCCGTCCCGTGCTGTGGGTGGGAGGGTGACCGCTCCCTGTTGTGTCATTAAGGCGTCAGTGGCTGGTGTCCTACGTGAGCTCGGTGTCACATTTTGTTTGCACCTTGTCCAACCCGATGTTCAGTGTGATGCGATTGTGTTGAATTACTGGAAGAATGCTACATGTTTTGTTTTTTTTTGTTTTGTTTTTCTCATATTGCTTTTCCACTCCTGTCCTTCCATCCTCCTCCTTCTGATGTTCCAGGCATTTCAAAAGTGACTCTGACAGGTTCCTAGTCGAGGTGTTGCTGCCCAACCTGGTGTGGCGCGGAGGTCGCACCGCCGCCGCCATCCGAACCGCGACCCTCAGCTGCCTGCTGGCGCTGCTGCACGGACGGGCCATCACAGCCGGACAGGTACTGGCTCTGTTATTTCAGTGATCCGCGAATGATGCACTGTGTCCACGTGACCCGTGCAAAGTGTTGGATTTACAGGATGGAAATGGACTTGACCGCTGCACCGCTGCGTCCAGAACGAGTCCCCAGGAAGTTGGTTGTA
>NC_137205.1:15965131-16100131 GCF_960531495.2 Zeus faber
GTCTGCGCTCCTCACCTGCAGTTCCTGTTCCAGCAACTGCTGCTCCATCTGGACGACCCCGACACGGCGGTGCAGGGCCGAGTGCTGGGTGAGGTGGAGCCAAGATGCCGTTTGGGTTGGGGGGGGTGGAGGGGGTGGGGGGGGGGATTTATCGGGGCGATACAATTATTTGGAGTTAAGACGAGATTGAAGAGATTAAGATGAAAAAGAAAGGACTGTTCTGAGCTGTGGACCCATAATTACAATAGCGTGTCAAAACTTCTTATCAAATAATCAGTTATATAATGGCATGTTTAGTCAAATTTGGCATCTAAAACTGTACATAATTTGATTCAGAAGCATTTTTTATTGATTATGAATCCATTATATATGGGTTTAAGATTAGATAACATTCCCTGGGGAAAGTTCAGAAAATGTGATTTATGTGTTTCCAAGGATTTACTGTCGCATTGAACTAAAATCTTGCACAAGTATTTGCTCCTCTTTCAAATGGGAATTTATTTCACTGTTCAAAGATGTAATTCTTCAGGCACGTTTTTAATTTAGGATCAAACTCTATCTTATAAGACGGTTTATCTGTAGAATGTGCCACCACCGAGTCACTGACGCAGTTTGGATCTGTTACCCCCGGCAACAAGCCCAATTTGAGCCTCGGCGCGTTAATCACCACCATCACACTTTTCTCAGACGTCTTCCAAGTAATGCGTCTTCTAAAATCCTGGTGAACCCACACAGTCGATATATATCAGGCTCCGTGTCCTGTACGACTAGAAATAGGGGTGTGTCGTGGTCCCTGTGACGTGGACCTGAGGAGTGTGTTGAGCTGATGTAGTTGTGAGGAAGACGCTGGACAGACAGACCTGCCAACCTGCATGTTGTGTACCAACCACGTGATTCTTGGTCAAAATACAAAGGTACGAAATGCCAGCTGAAACTACACAAAATATATATATATATATACATATAAATTATGGAAAACAATCAATAAATACAAAACAATACCATACATGTATCGGGTATTGAAACTACATCCCTTGGATTGGACCAGATGCTACGACCTTGTGCTTGTGGCTCTGTAAGCCCTCCCCCCCCCCCCTCCTCTCTCTCAACATCCACTGATACAAACACAGCGGTGCTTTATTATCCACCGAGGCGTAACGCTGCATTGCAGAGGTAAAATGGGAAGTGGGTGTGTCATAATAAAAGCACAAAAATGTGACCGTAATGTTCACATATAAAACGTAAGATGCACCGATCAATCGGCCGGTTTTCAAGGTCGATCGGTGTCCGATGTATCAAATTCTGTGCCGGTCAAATTTACACAACCGATACTGTGCTCATGTACTGTACTGGTAAAAATGCTCCGATACTCAAACCCGATACCAACGTAATGTAGTTGCGTAGCTGATGCTCAAAATAGAGAGCGTAAGAAAGAAAACTGGGGCTGATTGGAGTTACTTCAAGGTAAACAAAGAAGATTAGATAAATTATTTATCTATCGCCCGACAATATTCCAACATTGTGCAGACTGCGTATCTATGGCCGTCACTACAGCCGAGCGTCTGCTCTCTTTGTTCCTAGTGCACACGCGCCGCTCTTTTTTTATTTATTTTTTTTATTATTTTTATTTTTTTTGAGACTCTATTCTGGACGAGTCACTCAGTAAAACGAGTCGTTCCATTTGATTCATTTGGTTAAATACACGGTGAGTGAACGAGAGTGAGAAGAGTCGGTCAATTATTATTATTACTTATTTTTTAAATGATTGCAATTTATTTTGGAATGGCAAGTACCATGTAAATGTAATAGAAAAGTATATTTGCACTTTAAAGTGAAAGAGACTTTAATTTGAAGTTTAAACTGGACATTTCCATGTTAGTTATATGTTGTGTTCTACTAAAATTCAATGAGAGTTACAGGTTGAATTATACTAAAACTTACTGACAGTCCCATTTTCTATTCTACTGGAACTCAGTGACAGTTTCATGTTCTATTATTGTCCCATAGTGAATAATGAACAATAATGAACACACAGTGTCAAAATCAGCAATCTCACGATTGTGGTAACTGAAAATTGCGGCGGTCGTCCGTATGTAAAGCAATCACGTGAGTGTGATCAGATCACATGATGTACAGACGTGCAACAGATAAACCCAATGAGACCAAATGATCACATAATTTGATTTCTCCGATCAGGAATATGAACTCAAAATGAATGGACGACAATGTAAAATACATTTAATAGTCATGTGCATACTGTATATAGGATATGTGATTATCCTCGTTACGAGACGGCTACGGTGCGAATAACTGATGGAGTCGTTTAGCTGCAGTAACTCAAACCCCACGGAGAGCCCCTGGTACCCCGTTGCGGTGCTCAAAATATTTCCCCAAGGTTGGCAGGTCTGGGTATGATGTGACGAAGCCGGTGGAGTCCAGCTGTGATGCCGTACGCCGGGTGAGGCGCCCCGGGAAGACCCGGTCTCAGACACCAGCTCAGTGGCTCGGCACGTCGCCAGCCTCATCTCTCCCTCATATCAAAGGCTCGGGCGTGATCCTTAGTTTTCCACGCAATTCAGAACCCACAGCGTGAAGGCCCCCTCCCCCTCCCCGAGTCTGCTGAGGTTCTAGCATCAGTGGGCGTGGAACATAGGAATGTAGATACTAGGCTGTGTGTGTGTCTGTGTCTGTGTCTGTGCGCACTGTTAAAGCACCCCCACTGAGCAACACCTACACACACACATGTGAGCTGATGCCTGTAGCACCTAGTTGTAGTGTGGTGTGTGAGGGTGGGGGTGTATCAGCCCACTCTAATCACAACCACATGGCAATCCCACGTAACCACCCCCCCCCGTTTTCCTCGATCCACGACGCTCCGCGCCTCCTCCTTTAGTTTTTATTGCTTTAGTGGGAAAGACTTGAGTGGGGCTTTCCTGAAGCGCTTAACCCCGGGACTTTTGACTGTCTCCCACTCTCATGGATGTTTGTCGTCATTACTTTAGCCGTTTTGACGAGGGTGGGGTGGGGTGGGGGTGAGCGCTGAGCTCTCATACTCTGAGGAGGAGATGGAGGAACGAAGGGTGGTGGTGGTGGTGGTGGGGGGGGGGGGGGGGCTTCTCCTGCATCCTCCAGATGCAGCAATGGCTTCCATCCCATCCAGGCCTGTAACAGGGCTTTTTCAAATGCCCTTCTTCAAGGTCAATAAGCGTTTTGGGTCGGTGTGTTGTTTTTTTTTGTTTGTTTTTTGGGGGGTTTTTTTGCAGTGCCTGTCACCTCGACGACTGACGTCTGAATAATCGATGGTGTGATTTACATCATCGTGATGTAAATCAGCGTTTGCCAAGCGACGCCTCACGTCCCAATGCCGCCAGCTTGTGTGCGCGGCTGCCTTGGGCTTTGGGGTTTTTGTTTTCGTCTCCTAAAAAGTACAGCAAACAATCCCATGGGTTGTTTTTTTTAAGTTTTTACCGCTTTTTAAAGGTAACAAAAGTCCTTTCCAGATGGAAAACCCGGAATTTCTGTCATTTTTATTTAGGAAGAAGATTTCTCATTGATCTTTTGGTAAAAGCCATGAATGTGTGGAGGGGTGTGTGGTTGTGAGACGGTTGGCAGGATGGCAGTTATGTGCTGAAGCATTTCGTCTTTGTACTTGCATTGTTTTCGGACTTTGGATGAGAAAACTCCATGTCTCCATGTTGGTTTTTATATCCAAGATCAACCTAAAATGTGCATATTTTTTGAGGAGACGTTGGAGTCGGCCATGGGAACGACAACCTCCAGCGGCGCTGACAGGTGTCTTGCCGGCCACAAAAAAAAATTCTGGAGGCGTTCCACACTCTCATGCCCGTCCCCGTTTGAAGATGGCCCCTCGGCTTTCGTCTTCCCCCTCCCCCCCGAGCTCCTCTTACTCTGCTCCCTTTTATTTCCTGATCCCATTCTTATGCTTCTTGGATTTCAAACGCATATCTGCCAAGCGGCTCGGCGGCGTGATGGACAGTGCAAAACCTCCCAAAACCGGCTGGGGCTCGCACGCACACACACACACACACACACACACACACACACACACACACTGTTGGCACAGATGCAAACCACTTCTAATAGGTCTTCATTGTTCTCCTTCATTTCAAAGCTCCGCACCATCCCGCTTGAAAAATCCCCCCTTCGCTGTGAGGAACAAAGGAGGAGTCTGCGACGTTTTCCGATGGAGAGTTTTTGCGTGAGCGAACTCATCCTCCGCAGCGCTGAGGGCGTCGCCGCTCGTACCAACGCGGTTTCCGAGGCGTTCACGGTCGACTCTATGCACTGCTGAGGCCATAATTGGCCCCGGTGCCGGAGGGGAATTATGTCAGAGAAGGGAAACGTCGCCCTCTGCTGGCGAAGGCCGATTATATCAAGATTTTGAGGCTGCCGGGGTTATGCAGTTTATCAACGCCATCTGCTGGAAAGTATAAACACGGCACTGTTCCTCGGTGGCGGTGTTCCTTGTAACATAAAGCTTTTATCTGATTTCATTCATCAATATTTTTGTTTTTCAAATGAGTCAAGTTCTTCTGCATCAGGGTCAACATTTCTGATGTAATAGCACCCTCAGTCTACCACTGAACCTTCAATTTACCTGCTACACGTACCTGCCCAAGATGAAGCCAACTCAGTTGATATTTTCCTTTCTGAAGTTCTCTGTTAAACATAAAAAAGGGTTGTTTGGATGTATTCCAGTTCCCAATCCCTTACCTTGCTGTCTGACCTAAAGGAAACAGTGCATCGAATCATTTAGTTATTTACCTGCTGTATTTCTACCTATTGCCCTATACCAAATGTATAGTCCTTACATTTGTACCTGTAATACAGAAAGAGATTATTTGCTCACCAATCTGCCTTCAAATGTGTTCATAATGTGTCCTAAATGGTTCTTACAAAGTATTAAATTCCTCCTGAGACCTGAAGACACCTTGATAAAGGACATCCTTAGGTCTGTCGAGTGTCCCCTATTCCCCGAGTACTGCTACTAACAAGTGTTACCTCAAGGGAAATAGGGTAGAGGCAGAGTTACACCAGAGTTACAGTATACGCTGTATTTCAAGGCCGTTTGAGACCCTCGTTTACGTTCTTCGTTCTACATTTTAAACCAAGTTTCATACTTTGTGTCAAACTCTGGCATTTAAGTTAGTTACCTGTGAGAGGTCAATGAGAAGTGGTTCATACTGTTAAACTACACCGCTCTCTTTCCTGACAGCAGATTGGACACAGCACATGATGTGCATTAGAGAGCAAAATTCCACAAATGTTGAATGAAACGTGACTGTGAAAACAGCTGGAAGATTGAGCTGGAATGGTGAAATCACTGGAAAAAAAAAACGCGAAGGGCCTTGAAGTGGCTTCATGAGGAGCAGATAATCTGAGTGTAATGCATAATGGTTCTTCCTACCCAATCCGTCTAATCTAATCAAATCCATCCAGGGGTCCTGAAGGGCGGCAGCTCGGTCCACCCCGCTCTGCTGAAGACAGAGGTGGAGGCGGTGAGGGACAAACAGCGATCTCCCTCCTACTGCGACCAGCTGCTCCAGCACATCCAAGCTCTGCCCGAGGAGGGCGGCCCGGCGCTGTGACGCACCGCCTCCCCCACCGCTTCCAACTGGAACCGTGTGCCTTGTTTGAAGAATTGTTATGCAATAAAAAGCAACATTTATAAAAAATGGATGAAAAGTGCTCAGTTCCCCCTTTTTTTTAATGATGTAGTTACTGTAAAAAAAAATTTGAATAAAAAGTTGTGCTTTATATTTTGAACGGTGTCATGTTTTAATTGGTAGGGATTAGCGGTCAGGTTCCATTCATTTAGATTTTCATTGTAACATGCCTATTCACCTTGTGGTGCCCAAATTTTTTTGCCCAGGTTATGAATTTATCTCTGTGCTGTCCTCTGAGGTTTAAGTTATTTGTCCACATTTCCATTCTGAAGAACTACACAAATGTTTTTTTTTATTAAGGTAAAGTTTTTTACTTTTTTATTAATATGCAAAGTTATGTCTTATGACTGACTGGATGCAAAATCCCCTTTTGTATGCACCAAAAACAACCTTTTCATCCATTATCGTCTCGCTGATTTAAGAAAGTTCATTCTATGCAGCCTGTGGTTTTGCTTGTGTCATTTCTCATTAATACTTGGATACTTGGATACTTTATTATGGTGTTAAAGTTATAAAAATAAAAACCGGGGAAGCAGGGAAACGCACATGTCTGCTTATACACAATATAGTTTCGCACTTTATGTAAACTGTTTTATAAACAATCTACACAATGGACCTAAAGGCTGAGTTTTAACATGCACCTGTGACTCAGGTCACCCAGGTTAAGGCAGCCGAGGAGGGGTGACTAGTATGTACACTTATGTCAACCACTAGAGATCATTGCAAGTTAAGTGGCAGCTTAAATAATAATAAAAATAAATAATAATTGTGAAATGTCAAAATCATACATCGTGCATTTCAACTGGGTCCCAGGCGCCTGGTGGAGCAGTGTGACTGTGTTTCACTCTCCATAGCAACTGTTGAAGGAAGGTTTGATTCGTTTTTTCAGGTTCGCTTCTCGAGGGCTCACTGATCAGTAAAAAGAGTCGTTCGAATCTCCGGTTGTCGTTGGTTTGATGGAGTTGGTGTAAAGCGAGGTAAGCCAGGGGTGACTTCCTGAACCAGGCGAGGGTCAGTTCAGCACTGAGTTGTGTGAGTGAAATTCACACAGGCATCCTCTAATTCTGTCAAAAGAACGACAGCAAATAATGCGAGTCGGAATTTTTTGATACATATATATACAGAAATAGGATCAATTTACAATGCAAAGACAGATATTTACAAAAACAATTTATAGTCAAAACGATTCATTTTGGTGGAATACAAGGTGTAAATCAATCACATTCAATATGGCTTCATGCAAAACGCCTGTTTTGTTATTATTATTATTGTTATTGTTATTGTTATTATTATTATGATTATTATTATTACTATTTGCCTTGCACTTTATTTCAGTGCTCGGTCATTTCAGTTTGACTCCAGACTCCTTTCAAACGATTCGTTCGCAACAAACGATTCAAAAGTCTTGCGTCACTATAGCAACGACCAAGTGATGCTGCAGCAGGGAGGAGGACGAGGATGCTGATGCTCAGCGGATCTCACACCCAGAGCAGGACCGAGTGTCCGGGCTGCGGATCTTTCAACCATGTAGGCCGGTCAGACACAAACACACTGCGGTATTTCTAGGTGGAGTTCCGTTTGCCATCCATCCCTCCGCCATGCTGCAAGTCGGGGATGTGACGGTGTATTTCTCCGGCGTCTTCCTCCTGACGGCGCTGGGGACCCGGAGCTTCACGGCAGCCTCCGTCCTCACCGTGTCCCTCTACGTGTTCGCGGTGATGTTCCGGTTCCCCCCGGTTCCCGCCGAGCAGGCCGATCGGGTGCTGCGGCCCCGCGGGGCCCTCGGAGCGGTGCCGGTGGTGGCGCACCGCGCCGGGAGCCACGACGCTCCGGAGAACACGCTGGTTGCCATCCGAGAGGTGAGAGGACAATAATGGGACCAACGTGGGTCCAACACAACCCAGGTTACAGTTTTTTTTACATAAAAATATGACCTAAAGGTTTTTCACTCAATTAGGATCAATAAATATTAATTATTACAAATGATAAAAATTGAATTTTTTTTATAACTTTTAAAATAATTGAAGTATACATATGAATATACTAAGTATGTATCTACACATATTGGTATGTATATTCTGCACATAAAAATATCTGTATATATTTTAACATCAATGTGTTTTTAAATGTTTTAAAATCTATTTTTAATTTAGGTTTACTTTACTCATGTGTATGTATATATACTGTATACACATACTGTATAGTATATGTTTTTATTTTATTGTAATTTTTTACTGCAACATTTACATTTTAACTTTTTAAATTTAGGTCATATTCTTCACTTTTTTTCCCATCTGCTTTGGCTTCTTGTTTAATTATTACTATTTTTCCTCATTCCCTCCTGTTAGGCCAGCATGAATGGGGCCACGGGTGTGGAACTGGACCTGAGCTTCACCGCCGACGGTGTCCCTGTCCTTATGCACGATGAGACCGTGGACCGCACCACCAACGGGTCTGGACCGGTCGGCCGGCTGCAGCTCAGCCAGCTCAAAACCCTGGACGCCGCCGCCCGCCACAGGCTGAGGTAGGGAGCGCCTGGAAGGCTCTTATCAACTTATTTCACTACACAGATCATGTGTTTCATTAACAATATTCAACAAAAAGTCTTCTTTATTTGTCTTTCCCCAGGGATAAATTCAGTGTGGAGACCGTCCCCACCCTGCAGGAGGCAGTGGAGGAATGCATCAAGCACCAGATGACTATCTTCTTCCATGTAAAAGGTTACCCTGATAAGGTACCACACACACTGGGATAGATAGATGGATGGATGGATGGATGGATGGATGAAATGATGAATGGATCAATGGATGGGTGGATGGATTAAAGGAAGGATGGATGGATGGATGGATGGATGGAAGGCTGGGTGGGTGAGTGGATGGATGGAAGTGTGGGTGGGTGGGTGGATGGATGGATAGATGTAAGGAAGCATGGATGGATAGGAGGATGGATGGATGGATGGATTTAAGGATTCATGGATGGATAGGAGGATGGATGGATAGAATGATCAATGGATGGATGTAAGGATGGATGGATGGGTGAATGGATTGATGATGGATGGATGGAAGGATGGATCAATGGATGGATGGATGGATGGATGGATTGATGGAAGGATGGATCAATGGGTTGAGTGGATGGGTGGATGTAAGGATGGATGGAAGGGTGGATGGATGAATGGATGGAAGGGTGGATGGATGAATGGATGGAAGGATGGATAGATGAATGGAATTGTGAATGGATCAATAGATGGATGGGTGGATATACAGATGGATGGATGGACAGCCGGACGGATGAATGATGGATGGATAGATAGATGGAATGATGAATGGATGGATGGATGGATGTATGATGGATGGATACTTTATTTGAAGCTGCTAAAACAAAATTAAAACTGTGTCGAACCGTTGAACTAACGTCCTAAAAGAATAACTACAGTGCATTCTCTCCTCCAAGTGCATTTTAAATACACATGCAGATTCTTTGATGGTTTCTTTTGGCCTGACTGGTAAAAATAGCCCGTACTGTGCGAGTGGGTTTCGATAGACGGTGGAAGGATCACATGGATCGCCTTGTTATTAATTCTCACTCTACACTACAACGGCACACAATTAAAAAAATGTGTCAGGCATGTCATGATCTAATGAACCAACCATAAGAGAGAAAGCAAAACACTCTACTTAATATGAGAAATGACAAAGGAGATGTGTTCTAAAAATTACAATTATGTTCTATTGTGTTCTAAATATTAAAATACGTTTTGGAACTCAGCTTTTAATGCATGAACTGATGAACCTTAATAGTTTATTCTTTTTCCGTATTGAATCTTCTCCTTCCAGGCAGCGTTGGTGCTTGCTGAGACATACAAGCGCTTTCCTGCTCTTTACAACTCCAGCATCGTTTGCTCCTTCGAGCCCAAAGTCATCTACAAGGTCAGGTCTTTCCTCCTTTACCATCAAACTAATCTTTATTTAAAATATCCTGCTGATGCACCTATAACCTGTTGGTTGGTCCGCTCCGTCAGATGCGTCAGGCCGACCCCGGGGTGGTCACCGCCCTCGCCCACCGGCCCTGGAGCTTGAGTCGCTACAGCGACGGCACCCCACGGACCCCGTCGACCTGGAGCCAGTTCTGGAGCGGAGTCCTGGACGTGCTGCTGGACTGGGCCCACCACCACCTGCTGTGGAACCTGTGCGGGGTCTCCGCCATCCTCATGCAGAAGGACTTCATCTCCCTGTGGGTGGAGTATAGTGGCATGTCGGAGGGAGGGGTTAGAGGTCCACCAGCAAAATGTACTTTTCTATGTCATTAGAAGTCAGTTCTTGTATTGAAGTCTATTTTTATAGATGGTTTGGAACTCCTGTCAGGCTGTGCCGAGAGGACAAATTAGGAGTACAGTAAGTACAAAGACACAATAGCTAAGTAATTAAGTAATTAAGTAATTAACTAACTAACTAAGCTAACTGAGCTAATAAGAACAAGGACACATAACTAAGTAGATTAAGTAATTAACTAACTAACTAAACTAGCTGATTCCTAAAACATAATTCAGTTAAATAGAATAAAATAAGCATAAAATGGTACTGAATACTGTAGATACTAAACAGGGATGCAAAATAGAAATAAGAGAATTAGACTATTATGTATGTACAGATGTGTGCAGTAAAGTGGCATGTGAATAAAGTGAGGTAGTGTGTATTGAGATATACAGTACAGTATACCACAGTATGACACAGCAATACAGTAACAGTACAATATGCAGTACAATGTCCAACATACATTACAGCAATGCAGTGGGGGCTTATGTATGTGTCTCAGTGAGGGTCCCTGGTGAGTTCAGCATTGAAAGTCCTTATGGCTTGCGGGAAGAAACTCTGTCTCAGTCTCTCTGTTCTTACTGCGTGACGGGTCGTCGTCATCGATCAGGCCCACCACGACGGTGTCATCAGCAAACTTGATGATGGTGTTGGAGCTGGACCTGGCCCCACAGTCATGTGTGTACAGGGAGTTTAGTAGGGGGTTGAGATCGCAGCTCTGCGGGGATCCTGTATTCAGGGTGAGGGAGCTGGATGTGTGCCTCCTCATCCTCACCAGCTGGCGCCTTATTGTGGGGAGGTCCAGGATCCAGACACACAGCGGAGTGTTCAGTCCTAGCTCCATCAGCTTGACAGCCAATCTGGTGGGGACTATGGTATTGAAAGCTGAACCGTAGTCGATGAACAGCAATCTAACATAGCCCCCTTTCCAGCCATCAAGGTGCGTGACGGTGGTGTGCAGTACCTGGGAAACCGCCTTGTCCATGGATCTGTTCGGCCAGTACACAAACTGCAGCGGGTCAATGGTACGGGGGGAGGGAATCACTGATGTAATCTTTAATCAGCCTCTCAAAGCACTTCATGACCACCGAGGTGAGGGCCACCGGCGGTAGTCATTCAAACAGGCTGGAAAGGCGATCTTCGGCACAGGGATGATATTGGACCTCTTGAAGCAGGATGGGACCACCGGCTTGGCCAGGAAGATGTTGAATATCCGAGTGAGCACTGGGGCTAGCTGGTTAGCACAGATGCGTGCGTGCATGCGCTGCGTGTGTGTGTGTAAGATGTCCACCGGTGAGTGTACATGAGTTATCCCCATTGATACCGGTAGAAGGTCGATATTATATCGCAGCGCCTCCAAGCAGCGCAAGGGGCCCCGAAGCCCCCTCGAACTCCACAGCCCCGCGGACAACCCCCGGCTGCAGGAGATCCCCGGGTACCCCGCACTGCGGCCACGGACGAACCCCGGGCCCCCAGAGAAGCCAGAGGGCCGTGGAGCAACTCCCACGGCCAGCCCGAGAAGCATGACCAAGTCCCAGGGAGCACAAGGAGGCCCTGCGCCCCAGGGGCGCACACATACAACCAATCCCCAGGCGCAGGCACAAGACGCAGCTGCCGGCGCAGAAGCTCCGCGCCCTCATCAGGCCACTGGTCCGCCACCAGCCGCCGAGCATGCGGACTACAGAAGAGAGGGCAGCAGACAGCACCCCCACCCACAGCCCGACCCCCCAGCGACGAGCACCCCGTGCACCGAGAGCGTCAGAGGGCAGGTACCTCGGCAGCCCGGTGTCATGGCAGGAGACCGCCACCCACGAAGGAGGCCACATGGTGAGCCCCGCGCCTAGCACAGCCAGCCAGGTTCAGGACTGAGGTTGACAGGACCAGACGGAACGCCCAACCAGCCCCGGCACGATGGGCCACCCCCCCCCCATGGGACGCAGAGGGACACGCAGGCCCAGCCACCTCACCCGCGGGGCTATTTGTATGCCATTTGCATCCAGGACAGAGTTAGTCTGCAAGAGGAGTTCACGTTCTCAACCTGCAATGCAACTCTTTATTAATTCTTAAATCAAGAACTGCTGCAATAACTCTGTCCTGTGGATGCCCTGTAGAATGACAAGAGCACAGTTTTGGTTATGGAGAGCCACCACCAACCCCCCTCTTTGGAGAACTATTCATCATGTGTGGATCTATAAACAACTGATCACTACTCCAAGAGGGGGAGAATCACCACGGTGAGACAAATAAACATTGAAACAAAGAACATTTACACAAAAACATGAACATTGGACAACAACATGTATTGAAAAACTGAATTCGGTCCAGGAAAACTGGAACTTCAACTGGTCCCGTGGCCTCTTCCTGTCAAAGTTATGGCAGTAAATGAGGGAGGAAAGGAGAGGAAAGGAAAGCACCCCTGCTTGCTGGGGTGCACTCCAAGCAGGGGTTGCGTGTGTGCGTGTGTGCATGTGTGCGTTTAGCGTGCGTGCGTGGGTGTGTGTGTGTGCAAGATGTCCACCGGTGAGTGTACATGACTTATCCCCATTGGTACTGGTGTAGAAGGTCAGTATTATGTTGCAGTGCCTCCAAGCAGCGCAAGGGGCCCCGAAGCCCCCCAAACTCCACAGTCCCACGGACAACCCCCGGCTGCAGGAGATCCCCGGGTACATCGCCCTGCGGCCACAGAAGACCCCCGGGCCCCCAGAGAAGCCAGAGGGCCATGGAGCAACTCCCGCGCTCAGCCCAAGGAGCATGACCAAGTCCCAGGGAGCACGAGGAGGCCCTGCGCCCCAGGGGCGCACACATACAAAAAACCCCCCCCGCACAGGCACAAGACGCAGCCGCCGGCACAGAACCTGGGCCACGGGCCCAAGGCCCCATGGGCGGGCTGGCAAGACCCCAACGCCCACCCACGCCCCGCACAATGTATATTTAATACAACACGGACAATTAATCCTATTATATAATTATAGAACCCAAAATCGCGATTGTGGCGCCGCCCCTTGCGGCTGCCTGTGCGAGCACCGCGTGTCGATTACGCACATTTGAGTATTTTTCGAGCTTATAGAGCTTGTGCGTAATCACCGGGTGTCATGACATTTCACTGCATATACTGTATGTACAACTGTATGTGTATGTATGTGACAAATAATCTCTTGAACTTGAACTTGAACTTGAACAAGGGGGGGCCACTTTTTGGCCATTGTTAAGGCGATCAAAATGGGTTGGTTGTGTCAGTGGTGGGGCAGAACTTTTTTAAAGTTCACCCTGTTAAAGTCCCCAGCCACAACCACAGACGCAGATGTTTGTTCTGAAGTCCGCACAACACATCATACAGGGCCGATAGTGTTGTGTCGGTGTGTGCTTGCGGTGTAATATAAACGGCTGTGATGATGATGACCGTGCTGAATTCCCGGGGGAGGTCGAATGGACGGCATGAGATGGTCAGCTGTTCCAGGTTCGACAAGCAGGAGCGGGAGAGAGTCTCGATGTTGTTGGGGTTACACCAGCTGCTGTTTATAATGAGGCAGACACCTCCACCCTTGGATTTTACTGTGCCCTGCGACTTGATGGCGCAGAACACAGAGAAGGCCTCGGCTGGTCGTTTGGCATGGTCCGACACCAGCGGAGGACACAACAGTTTCTCGTATCCCATTGTAATGTAATCCTCGCTCGAAGGTCATCCCTCTTGCTCTCCAGGGACTGGACATTGACAAGGAGGATGCCAAGGTTGCCTCCTCATTCTGATCCGAATGCCGCCTCATTTACTGCGGTGCTTCTCTATCAGCGCCCCCATGAAACAGCGACTGCATTGAAGTCATTGTCTTTGTTGATAGTGTTGGCGCGTAGAATCTCCGCCGGCCACTCTGGATCCGCGGATAAAATGTCCCAAAGTTGTTCTTCCAGGGAATTTTTTTACATCTACAGGTGCATCGCGGTCCTAGGAGATCACTGATGATTCGTTTTTGACGGACATAGCGATGTAAAATGAAATAAATGCGAAAATGTGCTTAATCACACGGCGCATTTGCGCAGGCGACCACAAGGGTAGCTAGCAGCACTTCCGGTTCCCTCCACAGGGAGAGTGGAATAGAAAAAATACACTCTGAATTGTCCTTGAGAAATTAGCTCTATTTCGTCCACTTGGTGTGTTTTCTATTCTGATCAGTATTCATCACCTCAATCTTCATAATAACCCAAACTACTGACTTATCTCTCTTATCAATTTGCTCCGTTCTCCACCATTTTTCTCCCCAGTGACTACGTCCAGTACTGGGCGGAGCGCAGCGTGGAGGTGGTCGGCTGGAACATCAACACGGCCGTGGAGAAGCAGCTCTACCAAGACCTGCTAAAGATTAGCTACATCACAGACAGCCTGCTGGAGGACTGTGACCCCCAGTACTGAGCTACTATGGAACTGACCAATGAATGAATGAATGAATGAATAAATAGTAGATGAATGACATATTGGGAATGATTAAAAAACAACAACAACACAGTACAGACCCATACAGATGGACACAAAATGTAGGAATAGTACTACTGTGCAGTAATAGTAATATTGCTTCTTCAAGAGCCCTGAACTCCATAGCAACGCATTTTTGGTTAGTGGAAGAGCATTAAGGTGATGAAATCCATATGAATGCTTACTGTTGCCCTCTTTCCCCTTAAATCTTCACACACATAAATCCATGAAGGCCTAATCATTTGCTTATCTTCTAAACACCATTGTATTGATCTTAAAGTGACCGGCCCAATAAAAAAAAAACTTCTCTGTCAAGTTTTGAATGTAATACTTTTCTGTTAAACGCGCCACCGAGTGGTGTTTTCAGGGCCCTCTGGCACAGAGACACAGACAGTGGAGTAGAAGAAAACCCCTTTATTGGCGCGAGTAGGCAAGATGGAACAAGCCTGGACAGCGGATGGACAGCATGTCATGACAAGGGCTCCTCTCCTGTGCGTGGGGATGGAGTTTTTACCTTTTGCTCGTTAGACCAATCACTGAGCAACAAGTATACAGCCACACTGATCCTGGGCCCCCCATACCTAGACACAGGCCGGGTGGGGCTGCTCAAACCACACCACCCCCACGCCACAGCGTGTTATGCAGTAAACAAGGCGGACCACTTGTTCTGAAAAAAAAGAAGCAGAGTAAATAGACATTTTGTGAGCTAAAGTGTGTGAAGTCCTGCATTAATGTACTACACTGTAATGTATTTGACATCTAAACAGAGCGGCTGGTTGCATTGTAAACCAACATGTGTGTGTGTAGTGTCAACACACAGTAACGTTCCGGTAGTTTGGGGGTGGCGGTTGAGCAGGGGTTCCCAAACTCAGGTCATCAGCTCCCCTAGGGGTCCCGCAAGAGTTGCTGGGGGATCGTGGCAAAATTATTTAGGATCCAAGATACAGGTGGAGATATGGGTAGTTATAGGTGCAGTGAAATTACAACAGGGCAAATCCTAAGGCTGTGCAAAACAGCCGTCAGTGAACAAAGAGTAGCAAAGAGAATATCAGCTACATCTGAAAAAAAAAGCATACAACGTACTAAACAAAATATAATAACATATATACAATAAAGAAAAAAAAATTAAGAAAATACACATGTATGTATATATTTTTATGTATATATTTTTGTTTATACTTCTTTTGCTTAAGATAAGAAGCAGCTCAGCAGTAATGCAATGCAATGGTACCGCAACAAATATGTATGCACATAAGTACATACATTAAGTAACATATACAGAAGAAATGTTAAATAAAGTAAGTCATGGAACAAATAAAAATAAGTAATAGTAACACATACAAATAATGGTTATGTTGTTATAATTTATGTATTAGTTATTTTTATTTTTACAATTTCAATAACAAAATAAAAAACAAAACAACAAAATAAATACGAAAGCGATAGATTAATAAATAACAAAACACCAAAAGTAAATAGATAAATAACCCCCCCAAAAAAACAAGTGAATAAATACATGGACAAATAAACACATAGATAAATGAATGAATGAATGGATAAGAAATAGATAAATGAATCCATCAATAAATGAATAAATGCAAGCATTCACTCATTAGTTGTACTTTTTTGGGGGGGGCGCGATGTCCCTTTAAAAGCCGCGGAGGGGCGAGTCGCCGGTGACGTAGAGCGGCGCGCGTCCGGCGTGCGCGAGCGGCGGAGTCTCCGACCAGTTCCACCAGACGTGACGTTGTGGAGGTGTTGCGCGCGCGAGGACAAGTTTGGGTGGGAAATAACAAAGAATAATAAAATAAAAAAATAAAAAACCCCGCGGGGGGGGGCAAAGAATCAACGTCTCGCCGGTGGAGGGCGCCGGACTGCGGACTCATCCCGGGAGCGCACGCACGCACCGCAACGATTATGCCGCGCCACCGTTGCTCTCCAGAGAGTTGACCCGGACTCCTTCAGCTTGTTCGGACGCTGCGCGTTGGATTAACAGGTGCGGAGCGACGCCGCCGGAGGAGGGGGCGCTAAGTCTGGAGTTTTTTCCCCCCCCCTCCACTCATGATGTACACGATCACCAGAGGTCCCAGCAAACTGGTCACCCAGAGACGCACAGGTAGGGAGCCGACGCACGGCAGCTCGTCCCGTTGCAGCAAACAAACAAACAAACAGACAAACAGACAAACAGACAAACCAATCAAACAATGCAACCTGCGTGTTTCTTCGCTCCCCCAAGGCCCCACGCAGCAGATCGACAACAAAATCAACGACTTCAAGCACAAGCAAACATCTTGGTCCATGCCAGAGTGAGTTTCGGAACTTTTTGTTTTTATTTTTATTTATTTTTTTTTAACATTTGTTTTTATTTTTGTTTCCAGCGATTCCCCCGTTGGTCCGTTCGCAGTCCATCGCCCTGCGCTTTGGTGGTGGCGAAGTTAAATAATTTATAGGAGTCGTGCACCATGCCCCGTCACACCACACGACGCCGATATTTTCGTTCCGCTGAACTTAGACTTTGCATGACCTTGGTGAGGGTGAGGGGGGAGGAGCGGGAGGCACATGGTCGTTCATTCAGCTGTTGCAACGCTCCTCCACCTCCTCCACCCCCCCCCCCCTCCCCACACAGCACTTTGTTGTGTTTTGGGACTGCAGGCCTCCGCATTCGCCTGACATTCTTGTCAAAGGATCATCAACCCAGGGGCCTGCGACCCTTCCCATTCGTTTTACCCGGGTCGGTCTCACCGCCGTTGAGAATCTCATTTTTTTATAATTATTATTTTTTTAAACGAGTGAGACCCGACCAACACACATTACAGGTGGCGCGCCACGCAGTGAGACAACATTCGCGCCTTTAAAAAAAACCAACAAAAACGCTGAAAGATAAGAGAGTGGGACATGATTCCGATCTCCCGCTGTGTTCCCCCCCCCCCCCCCCCCCCCCCCTGTCCTTCGACCCAAGCCGCGAGGTCTCAGGGTGCGGCGGAGCCCGTTCCGAAAAGCTCCGTCTGTACACTTGCGGACTTCCAGCGATTTGGGCGTAGGGCCATAGATACTGTTTGACCTTTGATCAAAATGCCTGCCGAAAACACCTGGGCTGTGTGAAAAGACTTTCCCCAAACTCCAGCCCTCCCCAGGAGAGGCCTCTAGTCTTTCCTCTTACTCTCCTTCTTCTCCTTCCCAGCCTCCCTGCGCCCAAGATCGTCTTCAACCGTCCCAGCGGCAGGAAGTACCACCAGCCGCCGCCCGCCGCCCTGCAGGCCGACGGCCACCGGGAGGAGGGCTTCACGCCGGCGCACGAGCAGAACGTCAAGTTCGTCCACGACGGTAAGGAAGGACGGGACGGAACGGACTGGGAATACCAGCAGCGCTACTGGGAGGGGACGGGAGGTTGCCGGCCTTTCTCATTTCCATCTCCCAGCCGCTTGTGCTTGTTTATTTCATTTTTTAGTTTTGTTTTAGTCACAGTGCTTATCAGGTTAAGGGGGAAACCACCCAAACAAACTGCTGTCGCACCCTCACGCCCGCTGGTCGCCACTCGGCGGCTGGTTCCTCACCCTCCCAGTCCTTCTCCCACACAGCTGTGCCGACGCTGATACCGCGCCACGGCTCTCATCTGGTCTCTTCCAGCTGCTTGGACGACCTCCCCCCTCCTCCCTCCTCCCCTCGCTGTCCTCCGCCGTTAAATCTACGACCCACACACCCTTAACCTGCCGTTAAAAAAAAAACAAAAAACAGTCTTCTTCACACCTGTTTGTCTGGGAAGGAATAAAGACTTTGTTGTGTCTGTGTCCGCGTGGTGAGGTTCTACCCACTGACCCAGTTTCAAAGTCCGCCGTTTTGTGTAACATTCACAGCTGCGGGTCAGAGGGGTGGGGTGGAGGGTCAGAGGGACCGGTCTCTGGTCTTGGATTAGGGTTTTTTTTTTTTTTTTTTTTCCCCCACTCGGTGTGAAGGCTGTGGGCGGTGTTGGAGGTTGGAGCTCATAAATAACTTTTTCGTCAAACCTTGGCCGCGGCGCGGACAAGGACACACAGCCGCTCTACCTCCATCACGGAGGCTCCGGGCTTACCTTACCGTCATCCTCGGGAACTCGCTCGTCGTACTTATTTCCCAATTTCGGCCCCCCGCTGTGACATAACCTCCCCTCTTCCCTTTTCACTCTCGATATGTCAAAATCTACTCCAGTTGCCGGCCGCCGTCAACCAGTCGCACGCAACCCGATTGTGTTCGGACCGTGCGGAGGTTTAGAAGTCCGCGGGGTGTGTTATTTTAAAAAGGCAAACTTTTTGTAGCCCTTGCCCTCGTGGACTTTGAGTGTGACAGAGAGAGAGGGCAGAAGGTCTCCCACACCCACAGGACGGATTTTGTATTAGCATCAGAACCACTTTGCAGCGACTGTCATTACTTTTAGCCAGTTATTTGTTTGTCTTTACTAGGGAAAAGAAAGTTGACTTTTGTGTTTTTGTTGTTTACTGTGGTGTTAAATACGAGCACTTTCAAGCTTAAGGGCTGTGTACACACCTGACTCAACAGATATGAGGTGTTGAACAGTGTTACCCTGAACCGAGTTGTGAACAGGCCCTCGTTGTGTTTGTTGTGACAGCGTGGCAGGAGGTGGTGCACCAGGTGGAGGAGGGCCCCAGCCAGGCACCGGCGGAGGCCCAGGGCCCGGTCCACTACAAGGAGACCAGCACCAGTCCCAAGATGGACAGTGAGTATGGACTGTTTTCTGTATCCACCCTTCATATTATTAGGGGTCCAGCCCCATTGTTTTTGTTAATGAAAAACTGACAATCCGCCGACAGGATGAGTTCGCAGAAAAGATGAATGAAATATGTATTCAGGGCAGTTCCGACATGCCATCGTACAAGTTTGATCCAGATCGAACCATTATTGTGGAATAATTTAGTAAAAAACGATTTCTTATCATTGCTACAATGTGTGAGCATGCCAAATGATGGCGTGCACAGGTCACATGATCGCATTGCAGTCGAGTGATTGGTCAACAATCGGGACCTCACCAAGATGGCAGCACCAGCAGATGTAACTGACGTCTGAACTTCCCAGGTGTCATGGATCTGACGAACCCACGGACAAAATGAATAATATGTGTGTTCGGGGCAGTTCCAACATGGCGTCATTCGCGTTTCATCCAGATCGGTTCAGTAGTGTGTAGCGTGGAAGACTGTGGTTAACAATTGCATCCTCACCAAGATGGCGCCAATATACTTGGAGATATGCTGCAACGGAGAAATCCTTGCTCACATGGGCAAGTTGACAGTGTACACAGATTACATGATAGCATGTGAACAAAGTCCTATTTTGGTTCAAGGATTTGTACATTTGAGTATATTTATTTAAGGGTTCATAAAACACATTATTATTGTGAAGGCAGTTTTCTATTCATTTACAAAGTGCCATAAAATAATTCTGTTCCCCACAATGGATGAATAAACGTGAAAATGAATTGATTATTAATATTGACTAAAATAATCGTGATTATCATTTCAGCCACAATGATGCCGCCCCACTTGAGAATGATAACCACCGCGTTAGTTGCGACGTAGGAAACCCAGCCAAACGACCCATGTAATCATAGAATTTTTACTGTAACCAGGCACGGAATGAACTTCTCCATCACAAAACACATCCGAGAGAGAGAAAAAGCGCACTCGTCCATTGAACTTTAACGAAGGGCTGACTACCCTGGAGCCCGCATATTGCTGCCTGCAGCTATATTTATTATTATTATTATTATTATTATTATGAGGCAAGACTTGGCTTTAACTGTACGGGGGGGGGGAAACATAATATAAAATGTGGTTATAAAGGCTACATACAGTGTAATATATCCTGGTATTTACACGGGAGTTGGAATAAGATCCAGGATCTCCTAAGAAGGATTTAATTCTCACCTACTTTAAACTGGAGCAATATAAACAGCCCGTGTTGGGGCAGAGGATTAAGCTCAGGTTCTCTCTGCCGTCTGCAAACAAACTCTGATTATGCGGCTACTGGACTGGCCAGGCCTTCACCACTTGCACGGCATCAGCGCAGCTCCGATGGATGTTCTTCATTCATTTTTTTCTACCTCCATGTATGAACACGTCGGCCTCCTTTCCCGGGAGCTTCCTCATGGGGTCTGCTCCTCGACGACGGGATGAGGCGATTACGTGATGCTCGCGCGAGAGGCGTCCACTATCACGCGAGACTACGCAACGGGACGCGACGTGCAACGTACGCTCCCGGCGGCGACATGGCGCCCGCAGAGCGGCGTCGTTGCGACGGAGCGAAGTGTTTTCGTTCCGTCAAATGCGACGCGACATGGTTTCGGCTCAAGTGACGCCTGTGTGCTGCGTGTTCGGTTCAATACAACGCCGCGCGACGTTGGGGATTTCGATCGGAGGCGTCTGAAGATGAACACGGGGCGGGCGGGAGCCGCCTACGGAGGAAAGGTTGAGACGTATGTTTAGTTCGGCAACAGCGAAGCCCGGAAAGACACTCGCCAGGGGAGAGAGGCCGCGCGGACAGGGACGCTGCTCTAATGCTCTTAACGACTTCGACGACGAGCAGGGCGGAGAGAGTTTTCCAACGTTGCGCCAAGCATTTGAGTACGTGCTGCAACGCTACAAAGAGAGACGACTCGCTGGCGAAAAAGAACCTCGGCGGAGACACTATATTACAGACTATTACATTACAGGAGTCATTATTATTAAATTACATGAGACAGACTATCATTACATTCAAAGCATACGAACTTAAATGACTGGTGTGAGGAAATCCTTAATGGTTTTGAACGTCTTTAATGCGTGCTCTAGTTTGTCTTTTCGTTTGGCAATGACAGACGTCATGGGGAAAACTACCCTTAAACGATGAATTGTATCGTATTAACTAGTAGTAACTTTCCGACATCTTCAAAAGCAATGAAATTATTTTCGCCCCGCCAAATGAACCGCAGCCTTCATATGACTCATCTATTAACTGTTGTTCATGGGAGTCGGACACAATCGGTTCAAGTCTTCCGTTGTGGGACGTGAATCCAGGAGAAGTGGCTTTCCAGAACTAACTGGACCACTGATTGCCGCCTGCCAATAACAACCGAAGATCCCACAGAGCCGTGTGATAAATTACAAATGTGAGTCGGTTTGGTTTTTTTTTTTTGCTTCTTCCGATAAGATACCAAAAATGCCTTTGTATTCCTCCGTCTCTCCTAGATTTTGTGCCCATAGACCTAGATGAGTGGTGGGCCCAGCGCTTCCTGGCCAACATCGACAAGTTATCATGAGTTATCCCCCCCCCCCCCCCCCCCCCCAATGGCCGACGGAGGACTTCAGGAGGCCGGAGCGCTCACCTCGGAAGTGGGAACCTTGGGAGTCTCGGGAGGAGCCAAAACTGCCAACGGACGCCAGGCGCTGGGACGCCAGCATAGACGGAAAACAAACTGAGCCTTTTAAAAACAACTTCTCATTCACTAAACCACAGGCCGCACACTGGATGCTTCCACTCTGAACCTCACTGTGGAGAGGGTGCAGTACTCCTTAAAAAAAAAAAATAAGTTTTTTCCCCATATTCCTCTTTTGTAATACTGGTTGTAGCTTAAACTTGAGGTTTGAAGTTTGTCACTAGAGTCCATTATTTTACAACAAAACCGCCCCCCCCAACACATTGTGTTGAGGGGAAATCTGAGTGGGAGTTCCATAAATGTTTTATTCACAATACATCTGTTTCACTGATCTGGTTGAGTCGAGTTATTGGGCACAAAGGGAGCAAAGCACAAGCCAAGTTAATAGTTAACAGCGGCCACTCAGTCGGTGCACGTTCATTCCAACTGGAGCTGAAAGCGCTATGCACAGCTTAATGCCGAGAAAATTATGCATTTCCAATAAACTACACAAACTAAACCGAGGAAATAGTCTTTGAATAAGGAACTCAAAAAGACAACAGTGGTATTAAATTGTTCTGAAAATGAATAAAAGAGGGAACACAATACAGGGATGTTGGCTGATTGGAAAGACGTATCATAATAGAAAGGGTTATTGTCTCCCTCTACGGTGACTCATTTCAACGGCAAACCTTCGGGACTATGATTTTGATTATGGTACAGTCAGATTGGTACACATCCAATCGACACACACAAGAAGTGGACAGTAAAAACATAAATAATACATAGAAATGTCGCTAGAGCAGCTTTCCAGCCAGCCATCCACTCCAGGCCTTCCGGCGCTCCTTCCCAAAAGGCAGTTTCATTGAAGGGTGGTGAACAAGGTTTCTTTCTTCCCTTCTGGCTTGTGTTGACTGAGGGTCTTAAGGTTTAGTCTTTAGGTCTTAAGAGCTCAGTGCTTCTCCAGAGCCTTGGTCAGCAGCTCGTTGAGGCGGGAAATCATGGGTCTGGGATCATCATTCAAACCCGCTGCGATCATGGCGTTGTCGTAGATCTGGAAACACAAAGAGAATGTGATGAGAAACACTTCAGAGCTTTGGGGGGGGGGGGGGGAGGTTCAATACGACTAGTGTACCTGGTCCAACAGCAGTCCAGCCAGCTCAGAGTCGCTGTCCTTCAGTGCGTGCATCTTCTTGATGAGGTCATGACTAGGAGGAGGAAGAAGGCAAATTCAGAGATAATTCTTTACAAATACACACGTCCTCCACCACCGGCACCATCCTTACCCAGCGTTGATCTCCAGCGTGGGCTGCAGGATCTGCGCCCTCTGTTCAGCGCTGCGGGCCAGCTGCTGCGTGCGCAGGAAATGGCGGGCGGCGCCCATCTCCAGCACCGTGATCATGGCGGGGTGGGTGTCCAGGCGAGGGGTCACCTGCGGAGGTCGTCGACGGCAACCATGAATTGTTTTCCATTTGTAAATCAGTAATATTAAGCTTTCTACAGTTTTATCCCTAACAGCTCACCATCATCTCAAGAACTGTTACTATTGTCTAATATATCCGTGAGCTGAGCTTTTTACAAGACACCTACGGAAATGTTTACTTTTCGCGTTTCACGGGCACCTTCTCAACCGGTGGCTGACTTCCTGATTTGATCGACTTTACCGTATCATGAACATCGGGGAAAAAAGATTAACAGAGAGGATGCACTAGGGACGGCGTAATTTATTTATTTTAACCAATTTCTATCTTCGATACATTATTATTTCCAAAGGAAAAACTGTACAAAATGCACATTAAGTAAAGTTATTGTAGAAAATAAGTTGCAATTTTGAATAAAAAGAGTACAGGAGTAAAATGTATTTTCAATAGACAAATGATCTCAAATCAAGGCTCAAGACATACATTTTAGTCATATTATCCATTAAAAAAACACCAGCTTTGATTAAAAATTGTAATTAACCAATAAAACAGTTATATTTCTTTATATTATAAGACTTGATATCGGCACAAGCGCAGGTCAGTAGAGTTTGGGTACATTTCAGTTTAAGATCCATATATTTTGCTCTGCAGCATTTGACTCACTACTCCGTCTCTTGGTTACCTTGATGTTGGTGACTTTGGGGCCCAGGGCGTTCCTCATCCAGGCCATCAGGTCCTCAGACTGCTCCTGCGACAGCCGCTCAGAGGCTTCAGGGGAAGGAGGAAGGTTAAAAACCACAAATAAAGTTGAAATTGAACGTATCTAAAGAGCACCTAGCTCTACTTTGACTGTATTCAATACTGACTCATCATGATATTATTTCTAAAGAAGGGGGGAAACTGCTATTAAATGGGTGATCTAAATCAATATCGTAAACTTCAGGAATAATAAGTTAATTTAGGACTTTACTGACACAATGTACTCTCATTTTATTCATCCTATGATTGCGGTACCAACCAGAGTGACAGACTTCTGCCACCCTGACAGACAACATCTTTACAAATGTGTTGAGGAAGAACATGAAATCAGCTGTTCTGTGTATGGATATTCCTGATCATTGTCGGATCTTTCTAATCATTTTCAAGGAACGTGATGAACCTGCATTAACACGGTATCTTCAATATAACAGAACCTTTAATGAAGCACACATAGCGAAGTTCGTGGTTAGTGGTCAGCGAGTATCCATGGACAGATATCCTTCAATCTGTAGATCCGCAAAAGGCTTTTACTTTATCAGAATGAATCCTCCAGGCCTGTGATCTGTGCTAACCCCTCGGAGCGGTGTCTCCCAAACCTCACCACAAACTGACAAAACCATGGATAACTTCAACAATCATGAAATCCTTGAATACTAAACATGAAACTGTACAAAAAATTCCTTCTCAGCCCCACACCATTTAATCTTAACTAATTGAAAAATTAAAGAAATAAACTCAACCACATTATCAGAGGAGCTAAACACTCCTACAATGTAGAATTATCGAAACACAAAAATGACATGACCCTTCTTTGGAAAACAATGAACTCTATCCTCAACAAAAAAAATAAACATAAGGAGTAACCTATTGAATTTAAGGTTGATGGGAGTCTTATCACTGATCCACAATTAATTGCCAACAATTTTAATCTCCTCCATCTCTCATTGGAAAAGGGAATCGTTCCTCCTGAACAAAAAATATCCAAGATTATTCCTATTTATAAAGACGATGACCCAGCCGTCTCCAACCACTATCGACCAATCTCCATCCTGCCTGCTACGTCAAAAGAGCTTGAACAGCGAGTCTGTCAAATATTTACTGAACATCTTAATATGTACAATATTATAAACTGTATACACATCAGTATGGGTTAAGAAAGAGACATTCAACATATACACTACTCACAAAAAGTTAGGAATATTGGGCTTTCGGGTGAAATTTCAGGATGAACCTAAAATGCACTATAACCTTTACAGGTGAACTTAATTTGACCTTCTCTAAACTTTTGAATGCACATGTCCAACTGTTCAATGTTTCAGTACTTTTTTGCACAACTTGCTGTTCTCTAACAAGGAGCTGAACAGCATAATTCACAACAGGTGTTTGATCCATGAATCGACCAATACATTTCCTGGTTCAATTAGAATTGGTATTTAAACAGTCCTCTTCATCATGCTGTTCACATTTTGACATCATGAGACCAAGACGACACCTAACAATTGATCAACAGTACCTCGCCATTATGAGGCTTCAAACAGGATGTTCTCAGAGGGAAGTGGCCACTGAGCTTAGAGTGTCACAGAGTGTCATCAGCAGGTTCCAACAGAGATACAGAGACTGAAAGTCACAGAAAGGCATAGAAGTGGACGTCCTTTGGCCACATCCCACACTGATGAGCGCTTCATTGTGAACAGTGCCCTGCGGAACCGGATGATGATGCCACTCAACTCCAGACACATTTAAGGGAGGTGAGAGGCACCAAGTGTCACGTCAGACCATTCAAAACCGTTTCCATCAGCGTGGTCTGCGTGCTAGACGACCTGCAAGGGTACCTGACCACACCACCAGGCACAGGCATCATCGTCTTGCACGGGCCAGGGAGCATTTACGTTGGTCGAGGGACCAGTGGCCTCAGTGCTGTTCTCTGATGAAAGTCGATTCACGTTGACCAGAATTGATGGCCGCCAACGATGTTGGAGACGTCAAGGAGAGAGCTAAGCATCAGCCACTGTTGTCACCAGATAAGCCTTTGGTGGTGGTGGTGTAACAGTGTGGGCAGGTGTGTCTAGTCAATACAGAACTGCCCTACACTTTGTGAATGGTACAGTGACAAGCCCATACTACCTGAATACCATCATTAATCCAGTCATTGTGCCCCTGCATGAACAACACAGGCCTCATTTCATCTTCATGGACGACAATGCTCCAGCTCATGGAGGTTGCATCATTAGGGAACGGCTGCTGGAGACTGGGGTACCTCAAATGAAGTGGCCTGCACTTTCTCCAGACCTGAATCCCATAGAAAACCTATGGGATCAGCTGAGTCGCTGTGTAGAGGCTCGTAACTCTGTGCCCCAGAACCTCAATGACCTGAGGGCCGCCCTTCAAGAAGAGTGGGGGGGCCAGGCCTCAGCCGACAATAAGTCGACTTGTGAACAGCATGAGACGTCGTTGTCAAGCTGTAATTGATGCTCAAGGGAACATGACAAGTTATTGAGACATTGACTTTTTTTGTTGTGGTAAACCCACCGCTGTTGTTGTCTTTTGTTTTAATAAATTGTTTGAGATGAGGAAATCACCATTGCATGCTTCTACTTAAATGACCTACTTTCATGTTATATCACCGTAATGTGAACTTTTTACATTTTCCATAAATTTCACCCGAAAGCCAAATATCCCTAACTTTTTGTGAGTAGTGTATATGCCACTGCCACTTACACATATAATTAATTAAATATACAAAGCTAGAGATAGAAAGGAAAAGACTATAGGTATTTTTTTTTTTGACTTATCAAAGGCTTTTGACACAGTCAATCACCATCTTCTTCTTCAGAAGCTTTCACATCTTGGAGTAAAAATCAATGCACTGCTCTGGTTCACCAGTTACCTCAAATATGGACAGCAGTTTGTATCCTGGAATGGAACAAAGTCTTCTGTTCTTCCCATACTCTGTGGCGCACCACAAGGCGCAATACTTGGGCCCTTGCAATTTTTGTTTTAATCAATGACCTCCCCAATGTCTCAGACAAACTGTCTGAGACATCGGGAAAATTTATTTGCAGATGACACTAGTGTCTTCTATTCCCATAAGAATCCTGACACCACCGTTAAGGTGTTAAATAAAGAACTTCCATATGGGCTGCCTATGTAAGCTGGGTGCAAACAATATTTTCTTGTCATGCGAGTCAAAAGGACTATTATAAATATGGCTTGTTTTTTTTCTTGCCATTAGTTGAGCGTATATTCTTATTTATATTTCTGTCTTATGAAAACTTTAAGCCATATCACATGAGTGTACACTCTTACTCTGTTAATGATAGTGTATACTTAGCATGTATTATGAACGGGTATTCTTGATGTGTGTGTGTGTGTGTGTGTGTGCGTGCGCATGCGTGCAGGTGTCTTATGACTGATTTAGACTTGTGTAATAGATTACTTCCTGTAATATTCTGCCCAGAGAATGCCACATTTCAAGCCCCTGTAGAGATTTATCAAATTCTCCTTCATATTCCCTTGCAAATGATATATTATCAATGACATATTGTAACTATATCTTTTGCCTTTTTTTTTATATGTGTAAATAAAGAAACAAATTTCAGAGGACGGACTTGAGCGAACCATGAGGGCAGGGGGAGGGACCTCATCTCACCGGGCTTGGGGTCCTGGAACTTCTCCTCCTTGTAGTGGTCCACCACAATGTCCGTCTCCACGGAGATGAGCTTCTTCTTGTCAAACTCCCGGAGGTGGAGCAGGGTGAGCTCGTCGAACTGCTCGTAGCAGAACAGCACCTGAACGGTAGAATAATAGTTGTAGTTATAGACTGCGTCTCCATAGGTATTCCTTATTGGACTGAAATGTTTTAAATATTGTGACATTTGATTTTGTCCTCGTGTCCATGGCCCTCTGATATTCCCGCCCTCACCTCCATGTCCTTCTGCTTCATGGCCTCGTAGTAGGGGGAATGCTCGGCCAGGTGGCGATTGGGGGCGCACAGGTAGTGGATGTTTCGCGTTCCTGCCTTCATGCGCGAGGAATACTCCATGAGGTTGGTGTGCTGGCCCTCGGGCAGGGCGGAGGACTCGAATCGCAGCAGCTTGGCGATGTCCTCCTGCAGCGGCACGGCGGATTTTAGACCTCAGCTCTCACAACACGATACTTAAATCACACTCCACCTTGAAATACTCTCTTCTGATACAAAAAAAAAACCCTCAAAACATAATGGACTCTAATAATGAGTCTGAAGTTTGTTGCCCTAGTGTCGCTAAAACAACGTTCCGTTCGAACTGAATTTTCCAACGGGGATGATAAAAGCTCTATTTTATCTTTAGGCCTAATCTTAGACCAAATCCCATTTTTAATCTGAATTTACTGAAATGGCCTTTCCCGGCCATGTTTTAAAATAGTCTCAGACTTGCCCCAAGTTTTGGTTAAAAAAAAAAAAAAGATTTCCAGAAGGAAGATTATTCACAATCTCGGTGGAGGCTTAGGTTCAACCTGGCCAGGTTTATATTTTTGGATTAATGGATGTGGCCTCCAGATCGACCTCGACAAACGACAAAATGGATTATCTGGACCAAGCCCAGCACCAAGACCAGACAGATACCCCCTTTCTACCGACGCAAACCTAGTTCTGGTTCTGGGCTGGTGCGAATGCCGGTTCACAGTTGGTTCAACTTGCGAACCTTCTCAAAACCGGTTTGCTTTTCCACGGGAACAACAGGCCCGAGAGCCACAGCATTACATCACTGCAGATGTCTGTATACGTCCACACCCTTTCATCAGGATGGGGGACAATTATTATTATTATTATTATTATTATTATTATTATTATTATTATTATTATTATAGGTCCATCCCAAATTTCCAAGGCTAAAAATGTCCGGAACAGCACGACCGCTAGAGCTACGGACATGGTTGAGGTGTCGTTACAACAGGGACGTCACAGACATGTCGTGGTTCAAGTTTCACACAAATTGATCAACATACACAGGAGAAAATACTGAAAACCGGACTAAATTTGACCAAAATTTCGTGCTTCATGCTTCACCGACACGGCAATGTTCAAAAACTTAAGACGCTTTGTGACATCATCATCCGATTCGCTATAAATGCGCAGAATGTAGTTCTGAATGTTCATTTGCGCCGTGCTCAGTGTGCAGTGTGGTTGAAAGTTACAAACTAGGCGTCTATGTGTGTTTATGTACCGTCTTACCTGGTTGATGTCTGCTGGGATGTTTGATTGATATGTTATTTCTTTGGTCTTTTTGTAAATGAAGACAATGTATTCCGATATAACCCTGTGTTAGATGCGGTGTTGTGTTTCTCTTTATGAAGGTGGATTCGCGGAAGATAGAAAATCGGGGAGTGGATACTAAGTTCATATTCTCGGAAAAATAGTATCCTGAAAATTGTTAATAATCACATAAAAACGTCAAATATTTTTCATAACCCATTAAAAAAACTTGGGACACAAAAAAACATTAATCCACAAAAACCCGTGACCACGTTGAGTCAAGTCCACCCCAACTGTGGGAATGAGTGACGCGTTCTTGTACTAGGAACGCGTCGGAAAACTATGACCCGTGAAATTGTAATTCAAGATTCCAGAGGTTATTTGTCACCTACATATACTTAAGGTCATACATATATGCAGTGAAATGTCATGACACCTGCTGATTAGACACAATAAGCTCTATAACATCTTAAAATATTAAAATGTGTGTAACCGAGACAAGGTGCTCGCGCAGGCAGACTAAGGGACATGAGTCACAGAAAGACGCCAATGCTTATCGGTTTTCATGGAACCGTAACCCGTCAGAAATTTAAAACCCCAGAAAGACGTCACAACTAAAATGACGTAACTTCCCTAAATACGTCATTACTCTCACACACAAGCCCTTCCACAATAAGTACAATTCCAAATAAATGTTAATGTTCAATAAATATTGTGTGTATTACAATATATGCAATCGGGCTGAATCTGTGTAGTTGTTTGTTTCTACTATGGAGAATCTTCAAAATGTTATTCGTCACTAACACGACTAAAATGGACCCTGTGCATTGCTGCTTGCAGCTATATTTATTAATATTATTTCTTATGTTTCATGGTGCATTTTTTTGTATTGGGTTTGTTAATGAGTGGGACAGAGCATGACAAATGTCTACGTAAGCGCTGAAAACAAGTATAATATTATTTTAATTGTGGTGGAAATCGGGATAATTTGGTAAGGGAACGTTGGAAACCAGGGACGGAGCGGGCTTGAACTTGGGCAGTCGTGGAGCCCAGGGCTCCCTCACTCCAGCCTCACTGCCGGACTCTGCGGTCTGCCGGAGTTTGAGCCCGTGGGCTCACAACTTGTGCGTTCTAATAATTTAAAGAAGAAGTGCACTCCCACTCAATAAAGTATGATATATTTAGATCTTACAATATGTCCTCTTGATTTGTCCACTAGAGAGCTCCACAGACAAGATTTTGCATCCATGAATTCTGTACAGCTGGTGGTAAAAGTAAAAGTGGTAAAAAAATGACACAGTGTCACAATGTTTTGCTCTGGCTCGCTTGTCCTCGCCCTCCAGCCCCTGACGTAAGCAGTTCTTGGTTTGAGTCCAGCAAGCAAGTGGTGCCGCTGTGGAACCAGTTTCCCGGTTCCAGAGCTGGTTATTTTGCTGTCAAAGTGCAAAGAAGGAGAAGGAGCTGCCCGGTCCTTTATCAACTTAGTCCACAACTAACTCATCTTATATTAAGCAGCGTCCCAGAAAGACTTTTTTTTTTGATTCTAGATTAATTTAAGTGGAATTAATTTAGTCCTAATTTAGACTAAACCCCATGTGCGAAACCTCCCCTCAAAGTGTTAACTAGTGAGCGGTGACCTTGACGTCTTGCTCCTGTGTGGTGACGATGCCTTCCCGCATGAAGAGGCCGTAGTCCTCAAAGAACTTGTTGTACTTCTCGGGCTCCTTCTTGCTCTGGTCCAGCAGGAAGCGAATGATCCTCTGCTGCAGCACGTCGCTCAGCTTCCTGGACGACGGATATTAAGTGTTAGTTATCAGATGTAAACATGTAAATAACAATAAATCAGATATTTTTGAAATACAGAGGAAAAAAAACCATTTTAAATCTGTAAAATAAAATACAAATGCAAAGATTTCTGAAACATAAATCATCAGTGAGATTGATTAAGGAATTGAGATGGGATTAAGTAAATTGTATTTTTTTTTGTTGATTGCATGATACCATCATAGCAGAAGAGCTCTCTATTGACATTGAAAATAAAAGTTTAACATAAAAATTCATGTAGACAGTTCACCTGAACCCAATCTATTAATAATCTCATTCTAATCTACTATTATAAGTGTACTGGATAAAATGTACATTTCCCTAACATAATCTCAAGATTCAAGAGGCTAACTGATTCCTAAAACGTAATGCAGTAAGTCGAATACTATAGAATAAAATCAAAATATATAGAATTAAATAAAATAAAATAGATAAAGGATATGTTATGTATATGGGATAGGCTAATTATGTATATACAGATATGTGCATTAAAGTGGCATGTGATTAAAGTGAGGTAGTGTTTGTGAGATATACAGCACAGTATACAACAGTACGGCGCAGCAATACGGTAACACCGAACAACCCAGAACAGTGACACAGTATGCAGTACAGTATGCTACATACAGTACAGTAAGGTAGTGGAGCCTATGTGTATGGCTCAGTGAGGACCCCTGGTGAGGTCAGCATTGACAGTTCTTATGGCTTGCAGGAAAAAACTGTCTCAGTCTCTCTGTTCTCGCTGTGTGACTGCAGAGGCGCTTGCCCGACCGCAGCAGCTGGAACAGTCCATTGTTGGGGTGGTGAGGATCCTTCATGATCCTTCGGGCTCTGCTACTAGCTCCATTAATCACCAAGGGCGCGTGCGTCCTTGATTGTAATCCTCACCTAAAGTCCACAATCAGCTCCTTAGTTTTGCTGACGTTCAGGTGGAGGGTGTTGTCCTGGCACCAGAGTGACAGGTCAGCCACCTCCACGCGGTAGGCCTTCTCATCGCCGTCGGTGATCAGGCCCACGACAACGGTGTCGTCAGCAAACTTGATGATGGTGTTGGAGCTGTACCTGGCCACACAGCGATGTGTGTACAGGGAGTACAGTAGGGGGCTGAGGACACAGCCCTGGGGGGATCCTGTGTTCAGAGTGAGGGGGCTGGACATGTGCTTCCCCACCCTGACCACCTGGGGCCGGGCTGAGAGGGAGTCCAGGATCCAGGCACACAGTGGAGTATTCAGTCCAAGCTCCTTCAGCTTGATAGCCAGTCTGGTGGGGACTATGGTATTGAAAGCTGAACTATAATCGATGAACAGCAATCTCACATAGGCCCCCTTCCGGCCATCCAGGTGCGTGAGCGTGGTGTGCAGTACCTGGGAGACCGCGTCATCCGTGGATCTGTTCTGCTGGTACGTAAACTGCAATGGGTCCAAGGTGCGGGGGAGGGAGGCGCAGATATAATCCTTAATCAGCCTCTTGAAACACTTCATGACCACCAGGGCGAGGGCCACCGGATGGTAGTCATTCAGCCAGGCTGGAGAGGCGATCTTCGGGACAGGAACGACAGTGGACCTCTTGAAGCAGGACGGGACCACTGATTCAGCCAGGGAGATGTTGAATATTGTAGTGAACTCCAGGGCTAGCTGGTTAGCACAGGTCTTCAGTACTCGCCCAGATATGCCATCTGGGCCCGCAGCTTTCCTGGTATTCACCTGCATCAGAGCCCTCCTGACGTCATGCTCTGACACAGAGTGCCCGCTCATCCCCAGCGGTGTAACTCCAATTAGCTGGCAAGCTAGCGGTGCTATTCCCAGACTCAAACCGCGCATAAAAGGAGTTCAGTTCGTTGGCTAGGGAGGCGTCCACACTCATGGCTGGGGTGGAGCTGCTCTTGTAGTTTGTTATAGTCTGCAGCCGCTGCCACAAGCATCTGGTGTCCCGTTGCTCCATCTGTAGCTCCAGTCTCTCTGTACGTCCGTTTAGTGTCCTTCACTCGCTGTTCTCCAGAGACTGAACGTTGGCAAGAAGGATGCTTGGCAGAGGTGGACGGCAAGGTTGCGTCCTCGTGACCCGAATGACGCCTCGAATCTAACATTTTCATTACGTTACGATTTGAATAACAAAAACAGTGGCGAGTATCACAGGTTTTCAATGACGGTGATGGACTTTTCCAGCACACAAAATATTTTCAAGGTATTCCAGTACTTACATTTCTGAGGATGAAATTCAAGCAGCTCAAAAACCTGGTAAGAACCCCGTTTTTTGCAACTTTTCTCACATTCGCTTGAAATTCTCCTCACATTTCCACGGAAACATGATTGTGAAATCTAACAATTTTACAAAATGATCCCAGTCTGCTCAATTATTAGGCGATTATGTAGTAATAATTGTGACAGTTCTAGTGATGGGTGTGAAATACTATTGTGAAACTGTAGTGATTGAGACAAAATAAACAAAAAAAAACAAAAAACAGGAAAAACCTGCTGTACCTGATGAGGGCACTCTCCTGCAGCAGCTCTCTGCTCAGATTCAGGGGGATGTCTTCACTATCCACCACACCTGACGACAAGAAACACAAAACATCATTTTGTCAAAACCACAGGGAAGGGAAAAAGATGGAAATTTTTCAGCAGAGTAAAACTATGCGCATCATTGTGTATGAGAAGATGCGACCTCTGACCTCTGAGGAAACGCAGCCACTTGGGCAGGATGTCAGCCGCCTTTGTCTGGATCAGGACCTTCCTGCTGTACAGAGCCACGCTGGAGCCCATCTCCCGGCTCACGTCAAACATGCTTGGCTTCTGGACACCGAACATCCAAAACACTCGTGTGATCCACCGCACTCACATCAGGGCGACTGATATGACTAGCTTGTAATATTAGCGTCAGCACTGATGAGAAAGGTGGATTATGACTTTCAAGCCCTCCTTTTTTTTAGCATAAACCTCACTCAGAGAATGTGAGTGGAGTTTTATTTTATTTTCTATACAGCGCTGTGCCGCGCGTGCCTTCCCATGGCGATTTTACTTATCTTTTTGTTTTTGTCTGTTTCATAACTTGTATGAAACAACATTTTTTTAAACACACCACTGTTCTTTTTAGTTTTGTTTCAATAAGGCAATAAAGCGCACCATCGCATGCGTCCGATGCGTTCAGATTGCATCATGACCTTAAAAAGGCGGTTCATGCTCAAACCCTCCAATATGGCTGAATTACAACAGCTCTGCAAAGATGAGCGGGCCAAAATTCCTCCACAGCGCTGTAAAAGACTCATTGCCAGTTCTCGCAAACGCTTGATTGCAGTTGTGGCTGCTAAGGGTGGCCCAACCAGTTATTAGGAATAGGGGGCAATCACTTTTTCACACAGGGCCATGTAGGTTTGGATTTTTTTTCTCCCCTCAATAATAAACACCTTCATTTAAAAACTGCATTTTGTGTTCACTTGTTATCTTTGTCTAATATTTGAATTTGTTTGATCTGAAACATTTAAATGACAAACATGCAAAAGAAATCAGGAAGGTGGCAAACACTTTTTCACACCACTGTATAAAGTGGCCATCAGCCACCCCACTCTTTAGATATCAGCATCGGCCATTGATTGACCCATATCGGTCGACCACTAATATTATTAATAACATTAGCATCTACAATTATAACTGTCTATTTCCAGCCATGCTGGATTCACTCAACATTTCCTCCTTATAATCTGTCATAAAAGCAATTTTGGAGAAATTGTGTTACATTAGGATTTGAATAACAAAACTTGGGACTATCAGGTTTTCAATTACCTTTGTTTTTCAAATTACTTTTCAATCATTTCAGCACAAAAGGGGCTATTTTCAAAGTATACAAATACTTGGATTTCCAAGGATTCAATTGTAGTACTTCAAGCATCTCAAGGACCCGGTAAGAACCCTGAATAACGGTCGATGATGTCATAGTTCTGACTGCTCTGCTCACCACATCAGGAACGTAGAAGATGCTGCGGATGTTGAGCGGGGCGTCGGCGCGGTAGTGGAGCGTGTAGCGCGGCTTGTCGTAGGCTTGCGCCACGTAGCGGTAGAACTCCTCGTGCTGCCACTCGCTGATCTCCTTGGGCTCCATCATCCACAGGGCCTGGAGGGGTTAAAGGTTAAAACACTGTCACGTCTAGCTCCGACGTTGATAAAGAGCCGAACCTTGACGCAAAGGGAGTCCTTCAGCGCACGCACACACACACACACAGGCATTATCATTTCGATTAGAGTGAGATACATTAATCAGAACCCTGAATTTGTCAAATCTGATATTGCTGGCAAAAGAATAAAGATAGCACACCTTTTAGCAAATACAACCAGTATTTAAGAAAATTTCCCCCCTGAATTTACTTGAACCAACCTATAACATTATGCAATATGTAACTACTTGAAACAAGAGGAATACTGGGTTCGGCAAAATAGCGATAGACGGACAAGACCCACCTGCAGCGTGTTGAGTCGCCGTCCATTCAGGAAGATGGGGAAGCTGACAAAGTTGCTGTACTTTGTGACGACCTCTGAAACAGCGACAGAAGACAGCGGCGTTGACGTGGAGAGACGGTCGATCAGATGTGATTTACAGACTGCAGTGGTAGTTCTGGTTTTAAAGGTCTTGTGAATACAGCATCGACAGTCTACCTTTGACTCTGTCCTCAGAAGAAAACTCCTTGCAGTCGTCCTTGAGGTGCAGCACGATCTTAGTTCCTTGCTTGACGCCACTCGCCTCAGCGATCTCAAACACTCCAGAGCTGCAGGGTCAGCGGCATCAACTTCAATCCAAACATTTTGATCGTATCAATTTCAGCAGGTTTCTGCAGGGGCATTTCATTCCCTTACCCGTCAGAGGACCACTTGTATCCAGGGACATCGGGCTCTGCGGACTGGGAGTAGACATCCACACGGTTTGCCACCATGAAGGCAGAGTAGAAGCCCACTCCAAACTGACCGATGATAGTGCTGCTGGCTTCAGCCTGGTTCTGCAGGTTCTCCAGGAAGGCCTATATAAAAATATATTTTTTATGAATAATTCCTATTGATTTTTAGGGAAGAGAATGTCCATTCAGGGCACATGAACCAAGGGCTACCTTGGAACCAGAACGGGCAATAGTCCCCAGGTTGGCCACCAGGTCCTCCTGGTTCATCCCCACTCCTGTGTCCTGTGAGAAGAAACAAAATTCTCATCGAAATCGAGCAGCCAAGTGTATGATCTTGGTGTGTAGTTCCGCATTCATCCACCAGGTAGCAAACTACCGCAAGGTACAGTGGTACCTTGACTTACGAGTTTAATTTGTTCCCTGACAGAGCTTGTAATTCAATCTGCTCGTATAGCAAATCAATTTTCCCCATTGTAATTAATTGAAATGCCATTAATCCGTTCCAGCCCCCCAATAAACCACCCCATTTTTTTTTTTTAAATAAGAAAAATGTATTTATAAATGACAAATATTGTATAAAAACATAATAAAACACAATAAAAGAGAATGTGTAGATCTCTCTTCTTTTCTGCCTTCTCGCAGATGATACCCTCCGTCACACTATCTCCTGCGAGCTGCTTCTCCTTCAACCACACCAACAGCAGATTCTCCATCTTTTCATGGACAGCGGTCCGCAGCTTAGACATTATTCTAACGCCCTTGGCTGGCGTAATACCCTTTATCGCCTCCTTCTGCTTTAGTATGGTACATATCATAGAAATACTACGCGCGTACTGCCTCGCCAATTCCATCACACGCACACCCCGCTCATGTTTTTCTATTATTTTGCACTTTAAGTCAATGGACATCATCCGCTTCTTCTTCTCAGCACTTTTTTTTTCTGACCCATGGTTCGGAAAAAAAATTGTCAAAATAACTGCACAAAAAGCACAAATCGCGAGCACAAAACACAAAAGCGATGCTTCCACGCTCAGGTACATGAAGTGAAGGAGTGAGACGCGGGATGCTGGCCGGATTTGCTCGCCACGCCCACCAGCGGCGCTACCTGAAGCTCGCTCCTCGTAACTCAAATTTTTGCTGGAGGGAATGATGGCTCTTAACTTGGAAAACTCGTATGTTAGTGCACTCCTAACTCAAGGTACCACTGTACTTAAACTGAGGAAAACCGGATACAGTCAACATGGTGTCAAAAACCCAGCAGTAAATTGGCTGTTGGACAGAAATAAATTGACACCAATCACAACATTTTAATTATTTATTTATTTATTTTTTCATTCAAGCAGGAAAGAATCCACTTACCTGGATGGTGAAGGTGCCCTTGGCAGCATCAGTCTGCAGGTGGATCTCCATTTGGGCCGTGTCGCCGCCTCCTGTGATCAGCTTGTGCCGCAGCTTCTCCAGAGCGTCGCTGCCATTCGAGATCAGCTCCCTGATGAATACCTGAATGAACAGGAGGGACCGGTTAATATAGGGGGGTGTTGATCATAATAATAATAATAATAATAATAATAATAATTTCTTGAAAAATGTACCAATCCTGGAAATAGTCTTGTTGAATGTCACAACAATCAAGTGGACTAAATATTGTCCAGAAAAATTGCTAATTTTCATCCCGTCCGACACAAACTCACCTCCTTCTCAGAGTACAGAGACCTGGCGACAATGTCCAGCAGCTTCTTCGTCTCAGCCTGAAACTCATGTTTCGAAAAGCTTCCTATGTGATTCAAAAGGTAAATAAACGTCAGTGCAATCGACACTCTGACATGGAAAACATCTTGGTTGTCCAAACAAAACAACTAATATCCACCTTGCACATTCTCCGTATCGCTGATAATGGTGTGGAGCGGCTCCTCTTCGGGCTCTTTCTCGGCCTCCTGGGTGCTGTAGCAGGAGGTCTGGCAAAGATGCTGCGAGCTCCACACCCCAGGTCTGCTCAACCACCTCTGCTGCTGCCGTCTCTGGGCGTCTGGTCAAGGGGTGTACAAGATTTTGGACACGTATTGAGGCTGTTTAGTGAAGGGCAAAAGCTCTCCGAATGCGAACCCAGCTGGGTGATGACCATGACACAAGTTAACCTCACTGTCATTAAATCACACAAAACAGGGTGTCTGCAGGTATCAGAGTGTGAAGTTGAATACCTTTTTCAAACAAAGTTACACCTTAAGTCTGATTTTTGGAGACAACTTAAGTCTGACCTTTGGAGAAATGATTTCTCTCTAACTCAATAAAGTATTGCAGGTGAGGATACATGTAAGTATTATGTTTAGGCTTAACTAGCTCACCAGAGAGAGATGGGCAGGGCTGGGTGGGTTAAGGGGGTCGTTGTGCATTATGGAGGGATTTGCAAATGTACTGAATGCATGAGGGTAAGTATTAAGCGTGATCTCAGAAATGTTGAGTCCGATGCAGAAAACTTCATTTTGAAAAAAGTAATCGGAATAATAATAAGCCTAACATTGACATTATTGATAGTATAAATCATATTCATAATAACCATAATATTATGGGTGAACGTGACAGGTGAGTAGAAGGTGGGTTGGGTTCATCTGGAATAGGCATTATTATTCCAACAGGAACTCGTTTTGACAAACAAAAACATTTGACCAAATTAAATCAGAAGTTAAGAACTCATACATTAGAATGGAAGATTATTTAATGAGGTGTTTCTTTAAAGGCGGTGAGGACACCCTGATGATGAAATACCTCAGGGCTGCTACATGATGCAGCCAAATCTGACGGAAACCTGTAAACGTCGCCCAGTTTACGGTGCCAGGTCACTGGTATCCAAAAGAACGCACTGCGATGGTACTGGACATATTTGGAAACGGTTCGAACAAACATGTTCGGCATTTAGAAGGCGGGCTGAACTAAACGACACCGCTGAACCAACCTCCGGGGAAGGCGCTCGCCGCGGTCCTACACGCGGGTCCTCGTCCATGTGATAAAAGTCTGGAGGGGACCCTCCGAGTGGAACCCAGAGCGAATTTCAACAGATTCAGGCAGCGAGACATGGCTTGACCTCGTCAACACGCTGAGCGGAGCGCCGGCGTCCACACACATGAAGGACCTCCTGGCGGGCGCGTGGTGATTACGTCACGAGGCGGCCTATCCTTCCGCCCGATCAGAAAGACGGCGTTCACCGTATTCAGTGTAGCGAGAGCGAGGGGCCGTGACGTAGGGCTGGGTGATATTATCGCTATAATATTAATCGTCGTAAGATGAAACTAGATATTGTCTGGGGTTTTGGCGTATTGTCTTTTCTGAACTTTATAGCTGTCGCTTGGTTATAAACACAGGCGGTCTTTCCATGTCATATATGGAAAGACGTGCGCTCGGGGGGCCTCGTGAATTCGTGTGGTTTTTGTGTTCATTGCCCCCCCCTCCATAAAAAAAAAACAACAACACAGTTTCTTTGTCGCTGCAGCGATCTGCGCTGTGCGTCACCCACACCCCATAAGTACCTCGACAATTTGAATGAGGGGGTATATCTGCGGGAAGCAAAGCGCGGCGTCCGGGTTAGTCGCAGCGATTGCACCAACGGCAGCGCCGGAATCAATCTAAGACAAACTTGCCGTGTAAGGAATCCAGGGAAATGTTTACTTTTCTATATTGAAGCAGCGTCAAGGGCAAAACATATGGCACGATAGCGCCCCCTTAACGGACGATTCGACGGCGCAATTACATTGGCGCATATGACCGTCAAACAGAACGCAGATCAGCCGGCGCTAACGCTGTGTAATTGACGCTGCAATTTGATTGGTTGATGGCGGCCATTTTGTTTATTTGGACCAAATTTTCAGGAGGAGTTATGGGGGGGGGGGGGGGAGAGAAACACCTTTTGGACTCAATTCAAAATGGCGGAAAATCTTGGGCGCCAAATGAGACATCGCCTTTGAAAGTTATACCAATGCCAATCAATGCCAATACCAATACCAATCGCTCCACCTATTGACAAGACGCCGCCAGATTTCTCACGTGGCCTCGGAGTCACACCCTGCACACATCTACCGAATTGGACGATGATACCCCAATGCCTTGGTGAGTTGAGGCAGATTGATCTCAAATAGGCCGCGCGGCGCAGCATCCAATTTTGATGGCCATCGGACCAAATTTGTAGGGAGAAGTTACGAGAAAAAAAATCCAGTTTTTGACAAAATCCCAAATTGTGGAAAATCGATCAAGACGCAACGGGACGCGTGGCCTAAGGAATCCACAGACGCAAGAATTCGGTTTCTACGACCCGCCGCTCAGAAGTTATTCCACGAAACGTAAACGCGGTCACTTCGGCGCCACCGTCCGGCCGATGAACGCCGTTTTTTTTTTTTTGTGTTTGCTAGTTTCGGAACACGGCGAGCCTGTCATCGAAGTTTGGCGTCCGTGGGTTTCACGGTTTCTGAGGCCCAGGCTCCTTTAGTGGAGAATAAGAATAAAAATCTGAACAAGAACAATAGGGGTCCAGCACAATGGACCCCTAAAAATGACCCCTGGAGAGCGTACAGAGTGGACACGTGCATGGTGGGACTTGAGTGATGAAAAGTTTGGCTCATTACGTGAATGGGAACGTCAGAGGCTGCAGGGCTTGCAACTTAGATTCGTTATTTTAGTCCATGTCTACAACACAACAGAACAAATACGTAGGTACGTACTGTACGTCGTCTGAATTCATGACATCAGATAAATCAACCAGATGAATAAACAAGAGTAAAAATACACTTGTTTCACGGCACGACAAGGACTATCATCAGTACAAAACCTTGTCTGATAAACGACTTCATTGTTCAATATGGGGGATATTATTAAATATTGTAATTTCTATTGTATAAAATGACACATAACTGCTGTTATAAAATATATTTCATATCTAGTCCTACGAAAAACCGTTTTAAACTAAAACAGTCACAAGTCCGGTTCCTTGGATCAAATGGTTGGAGGAGATGACCGAGCTTCACGTGGCTCAAAGCCATGAATGGTTGGATGAAACCTTGAATGCTGGCAGAGTTGAGGGTTCGATGTCAGGCGAGCTTTTTGAAAGCCGGCAACACAAAAGAGAGGAGACCCGGGCTGCATGTCGAAGGCGACCCGGGGGCGCCCGACTTGGCTCACGTGTTTTGTCGGCTTTCAAAAGATGGCCTGGCATCGAAACCCTCAGGTCCTCATCCAAGGACTTATCTCTTTGCGGACATGGATGGAAATAATCACGACGCGACCTTGTGACAGCGTCTGAACCATCGCGCTGCCAGGCCTCAGTGCGCCTTTAAACTGCCGCTGCCTTTCAAAAGCTTTCCAAGTGTTCAACCCCTATCTCCTTCAACCGACCGACTCACTTTGCTAAAGTATAAAAAATATATATATTCTACATTAAATGTCCCATAAAATATGACCTCAGTGAGAAACTTCAGGTGTAAGCATCAACAAACAGAAATCAAACCAGAGTCGGTGTCTGCTGCACACAGGTTTATTTAACAATATGGTATATAAGTACGAAATGAGCCATTTTAACCAGTTTTTACAGTGATTTCATTCTTATTTTCTGCATATTTACAGTATTGTCCATCTGCGTGATGTTCTTTATCAATTCAAGTTTAATGCAAGAGAAAAAAGAATGCACAGAACTCTCTCTGAACACAAATCAGCAGTAAAACAAGTATATCCCACCACAGGCAAAAGAGGTTCAGGACTTCATGAGAATTTTTTTTTTTTTTTCTTTTTTTTATTCTTAATGAAGGAACAAAGCAAATTTAACATTGCAAGACAGAAGTACTGGGCCCATTCCAGTTAAATGAACATTCCGGCACCTGTGAATGAACAAGCTTCAGTGCAGGATTTCCCACACCAGCCATGTTGTGTTTTGGTGTGTGCAAAGATTTCTAGTTCTATACAAATATGTTAATCTCCCATAGACTCTGCAAACAGGAAAGAAAGTGTTTCCCAAGCATGTCATTTTGAAAAATTGTATATTAGAATAAATTAGCCAGGAATAATGAAAGGGATCAAGGTGGAACCTGGCAAAAAATTCTCAGACAGGTTATTTTACAGTCTTCTCAACACAAAAACACTATTTTTTTGTAAAGGTACAAAATAAAAAAAGAATAAAATGAAATATTTTTTGTTTTGAGAAGTTTCTTTAAAAAAGTCAATACCAGAGCATAACAAATGAAAACAAATTAAAACAACACAAAGACCAGAACAAAATTATCTCATGGCTGGTCTGAACCAAAAAATATATTCTTTGTTTTAATTGTCCTCCTTTTAAACAGCAAATATTTAAATACCTCCATGAGTTGGAAGAAAAAAAAAGCAGTCCCTTGATTTAAGGAATCGTTCACAGTCCTTAGGCCTCATATGACTCATTTCTTTGTATTTCTTTTAACTTTTTTTTTTTTTTTTTTTTACATCAGTAAGTACAAAAAGATTTGTTGGATGGAAACACAGAACAAGGCCTTTCTTCTGTAAAGAAATGCTACAATCCTTCAACAAACTTCTCCAGCGTGTCTCCCGTGGTGTCACCCACCATACTCATGTCATTGTTCAGCCCTCCTCGATTTGGCGTGTTAAGCTGTGGGAGCATGGCGCTCTGCTCCGGCGTACCCATGTGTCCCTGCTCCATGGAGCCCGGCATGGGACCCCCCAGGCTGGGGTGCGGGGAACTAGAGTGGAGGGCCCCGTGTTGGGGGGAGGGCTGGGGCTGCATACGTGGGGAAGGGCTGGAATGAGGAGGCTGCTGCGATGGCGGACAGGGAGATTGCACTGGGGAACGAACCTGGTTCCCTAGAGCGTTGGCCATGCCCTGACCAGGGAGGTGAGTGCCCCCCTGGGGCGGGCCCTGGAGCATGTGGGGCTGGGGGCTCATCGAGTTGGCCTGGGCCGGAGAGCCCATCTGCTGCTTCAGCATCTGTTGCTGTTGCTGCTGCTGCTGCAGCATGCGCTGCTGGAGGAGGTTCTGTGAGCCGTCCATGCCCATACCGGGCTGGCCCATCTGGGCCATTGGAGGGAGCTGGCCCATAGGCCCTCCACCGCCCTGCATGGCCATTTGCTGTTGCATGCGGAGCTGGGAGTAGCTAGGGGCCCCTGGCTGCTGCTGCTGCTGGGGAAACTGAGCATGGCCCTGAGGCATGCCGCCCTGCTGCTGTGCCTGCTGCTGTGCCTGCTGCTGTGCCTGCTGCTGTGCCTGCTGCTGTGCCTGCTGCATCTGCTGCATGCGAAGGAGCTGCCTGCGGTACAGCTGGGGGTTGCCGCTGTGAGCAGCGTTCATCATCTGCCCCTGGGGGCCCATTGAGGGCATGCCCTGGGGGCCTGCCTGCTGTGGGGGCTGCTGGGGAGGCATCACCGGCCTTGGAACATGACCTGCCTGCATGGCCGCCATGGCCTGCATGCCTGCTGGAGGTCCCAGCATGGCCTGGGGGGTCTGCTGCTGCTGCGGCTGGCTGGCCTGGTACTTGGCCGTCCTCTGCTTGATGAAGGCAGCCATGAGGTGTGGGTTAGACTTGAGGATGTTTAGAACCTGCTGCTGCTGCTGGGGGGAGCTGGGCGACTTGAGGGTGCGCAGGAGGTCCTGAAGTGCGCTGGGGGCAATGTTTCCTGGCATCCCCCTGGGCATGCCCTGCTGCTGCGGTGTCATTCCCTGCTGCGAGGAACCCTGCGGGGGCATGACCCCCGGCATTTGGAGGCCCTGCTGCTGGGGCATCATGGGCCGCTGCATGAGCTGGCCCTGTGGGGCCATCGGGGTTCCCTGAGCCTGCTGAGGGGCCATAGGGCCCTGCTGGGGGGGGACCTGCTGCTGGGGGCCCTGGGGGTTCTGCATGGGACTTTGCATGCTGGGGCCCCACTGGCCCTGCCGCATTGGTGGCATTACCTGCGGGCCCCGTGGCCCCTGCATCATCTGCATCTGCCCTCCCATAGGCCCCACCATGCGAGGGTGGTTCATGGTTGCTCCATTGATGGCGTAATTCTGCTGCTGCTGCTGCTGCTGCTTGGCCTTGGCAACCATCTCTATCTGCCTGGCAACTTTAAGAGCCGCCAGCAGGGGGGGTTGTTGCTGCTGCTGTGGAGGTTGCTGCTGAGGCTGCTGCTGGGGGGGCATGTTGGGCAGGGGCGACTGCTGCTGATGGAGGGGAGAGGACTGGGGTCCTGGCTTGCCTTGCGGGACTGGTGTGGGCGGCTGGCTGCAGCGACCGTTATTAGGGAAGCCTTGGGCCATGGTGGCAGAGTTGGGGATCGGCTGCTGCTGCTGGGGCTGGTTGGGCAGTGGCTGGGGGGTCTTGGGCGTGTTAGGCTGCTGCCCAGAGGTGGGAGTGCCGGGGGTGGCTGAGGTAGGTGGAGACGGCAGTGGCATGCGGCTTCCCGCCATGGTGGCCATCCTGCGTCGCATCATCTGCGCCTGCTGCAGGCGGTGCTGCAGCTGCTGCTGGCGCAGCTTCTGCTTGATGTTGAGGCAGAAGGGCACAGGACACTTGTTCTCCTGGCAGTGCTTGGCGTGGTAGCAGCACAGCGCGATGAGCTGCTTGCACACGGGGCAGCCGCCGTTGGTCTTGCGCTTGCAGCCCTTGGTGTGCTGCACCACTCGCTTCATCTTCTGGCAGGACGGCAGCGAGCAGTTGGCGTTGCGGCACTGGCAGGCGTGCACCAGCGACTGGATACAGCGCTGGATGCTCAGACGCCGGCTCTCCTGGGGACTCTTGGAGGCCTCTCCGCTCTGGTTGTTGCTGTCGTCGTCCAGTCCCAGGCCCCATTTTACCATCCGGTGCTCATGGCCCTTGCTGCTGTAGCAGTTGATGCATAGGTCGAAGTCCTGGGGGGGGGGCACAAAGTTAAAGTGTGTGGATTAATTGAGCATAGCGATTTTTAAAATGTATTTGCGGAAGGGCTTTAATAATATATATAATAAACATGTAGCGGGCCGCATCAAATGGTCTCACGAGTGGGATGTGGACCCTGCGCCTGTAGCTCAAGACCACCGAATTAACCCTTTCACCAACACAAAGGCCTACCTCGCAGACAGTGCAGTGCCAGCGCGTCTCCACGTGGTGCTTGCACTCGTTGCAAGTGTAGACAAAGCGGTCCTGGCCCTGGTTGTGCAGCTCCACCAGCATGCACATGGAGCTCCACTTGCAGCGCCGCAGCGAGCTGAACTCCCAGTGTTTGTCACGGGCCAGGGTCAGGAAGGCGTCGCGGCCGTCCATCAGGTCGCAGGTGAGCAGTGGGTCGGGGTCCATGATGGGCGGAAGGGTGTTAACGACCGGCCCGGCGTGGAGGTGGATGACGAAGAACACCTGGAGCCGCAGAGGCGGGGGAAGACGGAGAGTATCAAACGAGCTGGCAAAAACACTGAACCGCCATATTTGGCCTAAACATCGTGTCTGGTGTCTGTATACAAGGGATGAGAAGGATGTAGCCTGTACATGTTTAAACTGTGGACAAGGCATTCCGCTTCTCTCCGGTCTATCATCACAGAGTGGATAACGTCACGCCACCATTATCATTTCTCCGGTAGAACTTCTGCTATTTTAGAAGCATTAACTTTGTTTAGATCAAGACTTTACCTTTTTTGGCCCATGACCCCATTTCCAGGTCCCAAAATTCTTGCAGCAACAGCAGTGAGACAGTGCGACAAATTTTCTCCCCCCCCCCCCCCCATTGTTATTATATTTTGAGTCACCGCCACCAATTTCATGCATTATAAATCACAAGGCATATAGGGGGCTAAATAGGAATACCGTTTTTTTGTCCACCATACTTTCAAACAAAGTGTGGATATTTCACAAAGAATATTTGGAAACTATGCATATCAAATGACCCGACGTGGGGTTGCGACCCCAAGATTGAGAATGTTTTGTGAAGATGCTCTCTAGCAAGTGGCTAGCATGACTGATCCCAGCCAAACTCCCCCACGAAGAAATGCACACAACATGGGGAAAAAAATAAATGAGGTATGAAAAGATTGAATTCATCGAAATAAAAAAGGGAGAAAAGTCAAATCCAAAAGTCCAAAAGTCAAATCTTCTGAATTCCAGAGTAGACTGGCAGGGTGTCACCCACCTCCTTATGCTTCTCCATGGTGGCGTAGAGCTTCTGGGACAGGTCATTGGCTACATTCGGCATCCCAGGTTTCTTCTTGTTGGCTCTGCTCACACTGCCCTTGTTTTTGTTGGTCTTCTTGTTGTTCTTCTTCTTGGCATTCTTGCTGTCAGCATGCGTGCCCTGATGATAGATGAACAGGAGCAAGGTTCTGCAATTAGGCTGAGTGCTTGTACAATCCCTAAAAGGCTGATGAAAGCTTTTACACTAAATTAAAACTTTGTGACGATGTTAAAACCTGCGACTGAAATCGCATCTTGCTGTCCCTCCACCTCCTCACCTCGGGGGTCTCGCAGGAGGCTGTATTCTCCTCCTTCTTTCTTTCCTCTTCTTCTTGCTCCAACTCCTTGATGCTTTCCTCCAGGACGTTCGGCCAGAAGTCTCCCTCAAAGTACGGAAGCTCGTAGGCGCTGGTCAGCCTGTCTTCAGTCGCCTGCTTGAAAATATCCTGCAAGCGTGAACACAGGTTTCAGAGTAAGCCAAGTTTCCTTTAAGGCCGTAGTGTACTCACAGCAAAACAATAGTTAACAAGCACAATGACACCTTCAGAACAAAAAGCCAAAATAAGACAGTGCTATCCACTAATTTGTGGTTTGACCACTTTTCCCCCAGAAATTGGGGAAATTGACCGATTTTTATTTTTGTATTTGAATTAGTCCCAAATTCTGTACCTTCCGTCTTTATACTATAGTCAGTATACTATAGTCAGGGAGATTCTCTAACGCCCATGTCTTCACCATTATTTAACTTAAGTTGAACTATTAATTCCTTTGCTGTGGCTGCCTGGAACCTCCTGAAGGACCCCTAGGAGTCCTGGACGTGACAATGAGAACCACTGCACTGTAAAGTTCAAGAGGTAAAAGCCCTTTGATTTAGGCTCTATGAAAAAGATCTGCCCAGTATGAGACCTTGTAGTCGTGTATGATCCTCTCTGCGAAGGCCTTGTCGAGCATCTTCCTGTACCACTCCTGGAGCCTCTTTGGCTTGGGGATCTTCTGGTCAGCAGGGTGACAGTGGAAAATGTAGTCGTCCCCCTCACTGGGAGGGCAGGCCCAGATGTGACCCATCACGTACCTGGATGGAAAGGAGTGAGAATTCTAAGCATTTAGCAATTTAGCAAAGTTAGCAACGCAAAGCTGTGGTTTAACTCCAGCACCTACCCCAGTTTCTTGACGTACTCCAGGTAACCTATTAGGATCTCATGGTAGACTGCAGTCCTTAGCACACGGGGTTTGAAGAAGTGAATACTGTCGAGGTATGATATGTAAACCCGTCTGCAGTGGAGAGAAGAGGAGATTGTTGGCGGTGCAATTTCTAAAAAAAAAAGAAAACAAGGGGGTGTTTGTGTCTCCAGGAGGGGGTGCTGCAGCGTCTACCTGGTGTTGGGGAAGGGACACTCGGAGCCGTACTCCTGGACGTGCATGCCGAAGAAGCACACGTCTGTCCCGTCGATCTCCTCAAACGCGAAAAGTGCTTTGGTTCTATAAGGGAAGCTCTCCATCATCTCGCCTGAGTCCACAAACCTATCGTGCAAGAAAAAAAAAAAAAGGCATGTAGACACTACACCACAAAAAATAGACACGCTCAGTCTGCAATGCGAGAGCCCTGTAAATAGAAACCTTAATATAAAAATCCTTGTGGGAATTCTGAAAGACAATTTTAAACAAATCGAACATTGCATTTAGTCGGAGTTTTACATTTTCAGTTGGTGGAAGGAATCAAAGTCATCTCCTGTAACGCACTTTGTTGCCATGCCCTAATACAAGCCTATTCCTTCCATGCGGCAGGCCTCACCTGGACTTCATGCCAGGCTTCACCTCCACAGTTTTGTCGGAGCTGGCCACCACCCGGACAAACACCTCGCCTGCCTCCGGGTGGTTCTGCCTCTTCAAGTACTTGTTCACTCTGTCCTCGATGTACGTGCCCAGCCTCGTGGTCTGTAACCCTGGGAGGAGAAGATGGAAAAAACACAACCAGCATCAACTTAACGTATTCAAGACAACTGGCTCTGGAGGTCTCATTCGACAGGATGTCCTCTCAACTCACTTTTGGCCGAAAACTTGTTCTCTTTTCTCGACTTGGCAGACTTCTTGAGACAGTTGTCACAGATAAAGCTAGGAAGGAGGAAAGATTAAACAGCTTATACAAAACACTGTGAAATGGCGAGACGAACACGGCGGCTCAGGTCGTCCTTACCCCGACGGCCAGATGACGTCGTAGTGCAACACACAGATCTGATGCATCTTCCGTCCACAGTCCTTACATTCGACAAACCTGCCAGAGCAAACACCAGGGGTATTGGCATCGGCGAAGAGGCGTTATCATCGTCATCATCGCATCAACGAAAGCCTCCTTCCATACTCACGGTTCAGAGTCCAACATGTCGTTTTTCTTCTTTTCAAATTGCTCCTTTGAGATCATGCTGCGCAGACAAGTAGGGGAACACTATTATTTGAAGTGTTCTCTACCACAATACGAGTGGCATTTTGAAAACCGCGATGAAACCTTTTGAGTAAGACTGGGCGATATACTGTATCAATATCTACATCGTATTAAGAGACTAGATATCATCTGGTATTTTGGTTACCGTAATATAGTCAAATAGTTACATGAACTTTGTAGAATGTTCAATACCTGTTTGGTCATAATATCCACATCACTAATGATTGTTGTCTCTAAAATCTTTTGCGTATAAATATTTTGTCAAAGCACCAATCAGCCATCCCCAAAAATATTGTGAACTTATCAATATGATCGTAATCTGCAAAAAATACTGTGATAATTGACTTTGTCAATACCGCCCTGTCCTATTTATTATCCCAAACGCCCCTGAATCACCAAGCGGCAGTAACGGCCACCGAGGGAGCAACTCACGTTTGAGGCTGCGCAGGGTCGTCCCCTAGGGTCACGCTGTTGCCCTGGATCTCGTTGAAGCACTTCTCACAGAAGTGATACCTGTCAGCGAGAAGGCCATATTTGGGTCAACTGCAGCCGTCACACACACACACACACACACACACACACACACACACACACACACACACACACACACACACACACAGTAGCAGCACAGGCAAACCGGCACATGGGCGGTGAAACGCAGAGTGAAATTCATTGAAATATCTAATTTCTGTATTAGACTTTTGTGTTCTGTGACATACTTTTGTAACTTTTGTATACTGAAAAGTTGGGAGCAATCATTATGTATAATGAATGCTATGTTGGGAGTTAGTTGTATTGCCATTCATCTCATCGATATCGTTTCGAATATTATATTTAATGATATTGACATTAAAGACCCTACTATTCTCCTAAGAATAGTCCTTCTCCTCCTAAGATCCTACGATTCCCGCCTGGGGCGCTGTTGGCACCGTGCTCCGGGCGGGTTATCGCCCAAATAGGAGCCTTTCTGTGTGGAGTTTGCATGTTCTCCCCGTGCTCACATGAGGTTTCCTCCACCTAACGTCAGTAAGAACCCCCCCCCCCCCCAAAGAAAAACATCCACACATCATCGTCTGACCAGCGATGGACACTCATTACCAGGTCCCCGTGCGCGTCCACGTATGCTGCCCACTGCTCCTGGCTGTGGCCCCGGAGGAAGGATAAGCCAGGATGGGTTAAACGCAGAGGCCTCATTTCACCGGCCACCATCCAAAGCATGTGCATGTGTTGTAGTGTGGTGTGCTGTGTGATGATTAAAGATTGTTCTTCTTCTCTTCTTCTTCTACTAGATGAGTGCAAACATTTAATTTGTGTTGGCTAACTACATCTAAACTGCCTGCTGTATTGAAAACACTCAAGAGGTTTACAGATGTCATTCATACATAAACATGCATTCCAAATAAGTGAATGAAAATGAATGAATAGATTGACTGAATGACGGAATGATCATGCTGAGGAGGCAAGCCAAAAGCTTGATACATCAGGCTCAGTTTTCTGTCATGAGACCAAGTCATGAAACAAGTGATCAAATGGCCTTGCAGGCTCAAAAATATGGTTAATTTTGACTTGTAATATGTCAATTAAAATCTAATATAACCTGAACTACACCAGAAGTGGTATATCAAATGCTGAAGCAAAGCAGCAATTAGTAAGTAGCATCTGCAATTACTGAATAGGCGTCTCAGAATACTGCATGCAGTAGCCGATTCTGAACAGCAGGGGGAGCTTTGGAGCCGGCGTTTTGCCACAGCGAGACGAGTGTAGACGTTCAAGATTCAAGCCTGGGTCGAACCACATTCTGATTTGGCACCAATAAAACGACTCAGATCGGTCTTTGACCTCATTCTGGGGCGTTGTTGACGTACGCCACGCAGCATCTTTACACCGCCATAGTCTTACCTGTTCTGGTAGCTGTAGTAGGTGCCGTCCCTGGAGATGGTGCACAACTGTTTGCCATAGCAACACAGCGTCTGGGGCGAGAACTCGTACTGCGGTCACACAACGGGAAAGTTAAGGCCCATCTAATTTTGACATAAACTACCAGACCACAATTACCACGCTTCAAAATTTGACCGAGCAGTCGCCGCTAGTGCGGTTGAGACGCCCACATGTGGCTGCAGAATTGCACCTGAGGCGTACTGTCTCACCTTCCTGCCGCAGCAGTAGCCCAGGAGCTGCATGACGGGGTCGATCTCGACCTCGAACACCTCGGCCAGCTTGGTGCAGTACTTGTAGACGCGGGACGTCTTGCGGTTGTACAGCCAGGCGTTGTTGAACATGAGCCACACGTCGTCCACGTACTGCCAGGGCTCCTGGTACTGACCCGTGTCCAGCTTGCGCTTGACGGTGGACAGGTCGACTGGGTTCTTGACGATGTCGAAGTAGTCCTATAAAATGATCAAAAAGACAATTAAATTCTTGAGCGCAATGACTTGTATGACAATTAATTACAGACAAAGACACTTACAGTTTAGTTAAGGTGTGTGTGTGTGTGTGTGTGTGTGTGTGTACTCACAGGGATGCCCAGCAGCATGGGATCCACAGGTTGCCTGAAGGGCAGGGACTCTGGGTCCTGCCTGTAGAGTGCCTCTAGTGTCGGCATCAGGGCTTGCCTCAGCTCCTCCGGCTTGAAGACTGGAGAGACATCCAAGGCGTTAAAATAGAAATAGCGCTGCCTGGGGTGGGGCTGGGGTAACGGCTGAGGCCTGAGTTCTTACTTTTCTTGCGGTTCTGGGCCGGGGAGGTGGTGGCTGCGTTGGTACCGCCCTCCTCCTCCTCTTTGGGTTCTACCTTCACGTCCGGCTTCTTCTCCGGCTTCTTCTCCTCTGTCTCCATGGGCTCCTGCTTTGGCTCCGCCCCGTCCGGCTCCTCCGTCTTCACTAGCAGGGGTTTCAATTCCTCCTCCTGCTGCTGGTGGTGGTACACGGGACACAATGAGGGTAAGTCAGCCAGCCAGCGGTACAAATACGGGAAATAAACAACCACATATAGAAACTCGAGAAGCTGTGAGGTACAGCAAATTTATAGACAAAAAATAAGGATGACCAGAAATGCTGAATTGGTAAATTAAGGTATCAGGGATCAGTGGTACTTGTATTAGGGGATATAAAAATGAATAAAGCGGACTTTTAAATCCTGCAACGTGAAGATAACGCCAAATCCGTGCTTAGCTCTGTGGCTCACAGGGGGCAGGCTCGCCAATCGGAAATAGGCGATGGACAAAAGTAAATAAAACTAAAATACAAAAAATAAAAATAAGGATTCTGCAATATATTGCAATACTGTTCTGTCATCGATACACAGGTGGCATACATCTTTTTTTAAATTAACTGTAGCCCTTGCTCTCAAAAGACTTGAATCATGGAATAAATAAATAAAATTGACTCCTGTTGTTAAAAACCTATTTATCATATTTTTTCTTCTCAATTATTATACAGATATTGTGATTAATTGTCCAGGTTTTTCTTACAGTACATCTTCTGTCGTGATACAATCTTAATCGTGGGAAAAGTATCGCCAAAGTAGTGCCTAGCGAGCTGATTCACATCAAAATCAGAAACTCAGCATAGCCGTATGCAAATACATATATTGTATGATTGTATTTAAATAAATTGTTTTAAATGTTGGAAATTCAAGCACTTCATCTCTCAAATGTCCAAGAACAATCCAAGAAAGAACAATTCAAGAACGGTCGCACAATCTAAACATGGTTATGAAGCCTTTATAGCTCAATCGTGGTTGTTTAAGCCAATGATGGAGACGCAATGGTCAAACCAGTCGTTTAATACATGTTTAAACGTCTTTCCATGGATTCCCCTTTAAAGAATTTGTCTGATGGTCTCAGACTACTTTCAAGTTTTCGATTACTGACATTCACATTTTTCTTCATATTTAGTAGGTTTGGGGCAAAATTCCAGTCAGTTTACAATTCTATCTGGAAGGGGGGGGTGTGCGAAGAACGTAATGTAATTGGGCAAATGCGGTCTCTCCATTACAGAGGTTTTTTTTTTTTTTCTCCTTACTTTTTACTAAATTAAGTCCCACAGCAAGGGAAAGCAAGAGGGAGACATGCCTGGTACGGCACGGGACACCGGAGAGAGATGCAATTTTTTTGGAATGGGACAGTCCCTTTACTCAGTTGTGTTTGAAAATGTTGTTTCATCCAAGTAGTTGTATGCCAGCTGGAATATCATTAGAGCAATATCTTTTGTGAATCGGACGCTGAGAGGGTGCAGACAGCAGACAAATTGGACCAAAAAGATAAATAACAATTACCCTCCCTGGCCACAATCAATTAATTGTGGAGGCCAATATCGACATCGCGATTAATATACGATTAATTGTGCAGCCCTATTACACAATGAACTTTACAAATAATCATTAATTAATCCTAAACAGCTCGGAGCTGAGAGGGAGAGAGCGGCTCTTTGCGCCGATCGATTCAGCGGAGGATCAGTTTCAGAACACAGTAAGCTGCACATACACCGTTTCCATGCTCAGACATTTCCTGGCGGATTAAAAAATAAACTAAAATAAAAAAAGTCAAAATGATTTACTCGTCAATCTGTCCAAGTCTAATATTTACCAGCAAATTCAGCGAGGAATATTGAAAATCCAACAAATCCAACACACCCTGCCATTCTGTTTACTGTTTCATTTTAGGTTTATTTTTACATTGTTTTTTGTCCACTTGTTTTGGCTTTCATTTATTATTTGTCCATCACCATTTTTTTCCCCACATCTTAGGTTCAGCTTTCTGGTTCACATCTTTCCATCTAATCCTACAACTGTACTTACCTCCATTTTTATGTCCATCTGCTTCTTCCCAGAGCTGCCGTCCTCCTCTTCCTCTTTAACCTCAGTTTTGACTTCAGAGCTGCTGGGGTCAGGCAGGGCCTGCTGGGAGCTGGCCTCCGCCACCGAGCCCGGAGTGGGCACGTGGTTGTCTATACTGGCTGCTGCCTGGGACAACTTCAGGGAGAGAAGAGCAGAGGAAGAGCAGAAATTCATTACGGGCTGAATCGTGCAAAAAAATCCCAGCCCATGAGCAATAACATTCCTGTACAGTACTGAGTCGTTCTGTTGGGTTTTCCTTTACGAGGCATATTGCGCAGCATTTCCCCCCTAGTTTTGGTTTGGTATGAGCACACATTCATCACCAAGAGCTTCCTGAGCGCTTACTTCTGATCTTGAAATGGGGCGTGCAGGCAGAGGAGCTGGTAGGATATCGTTTTAGGTCGCAGACATTCTAAGATTGAAAAGACCTTCCAAGGCAGGAGCTGGGACCCCGACATTCTCCGGACACAGTATTTGGAGCGTGACAAATTATTCAAAATTATTTATATTGTTATTCTGGAGCCAGCAACAATTACTGTATGCATTACGATTCAGATTGAGTCTAAATAAGATTCTTTCTTATTATACTGTACAGACAGCGCATTGCTGGTCAAAGTATGGACATTCCACTTGTATATTAGGCTAAAAGTGAAATAAGTAGATGATTTTATGAAATAAATACATCAATCATATCAGTCTTAGGAATGTCCCGTGACCCTGTGTCTCACCGGCGTGCTGGGGTGCTGCGGCTGGACCGAGGTGGGCTGCTGCACCTGGCTGGGGGGGTCGGGCTGGGGCTGCAGGGGGGTGAGCGGCTGAGAGGAGGCGGGTGGGGTTCCGAGGACTGAGGGGGGGCCGGGGAGGCCACTGGGGACGTGGGTTGGGGTGGAGGACGGCCCCCCTACTGAAGCGGGAGTGGAGGGTTGAGCGTGGTGCTGCTGCTGCTGCTGCTGCTGCTGCTGCTGCTGCTGCTGCTGCTGCTGCTGCTGCTGTTGCTGTTGCTGAGACTGCGGGGGAGCGGAGGAGTTGGGTGGAGGGGTAGAGCGGAGTGGGGGCTGGGCGACCGGGCCGCAGGGCAGCTGGGGGGCCATAGGGCCCAGCGCGTTCAGAGGAAGGTTAGAGTTCTGCTGCTGCTGTTGCGGGGGGAGAGAGATGCAGAAAAAAAAAAATATGTACACATTCCCCGCACCAGCCAGAGCGTTCCCACGCCTAAGTTGTAGATTAGCCAAGAACATGGCTGAAAACCTTTTATTTATTTCAACAATTAAGTGACACAATACACAGACCTACAATTAAGACACAAGACCAAATACATAACATATAACAACAACAACCACAAATAATAATAACTATTTCTTAAGCTAAGAATAAGCTATTATTGTCAAGTCTGGGCAGCCATGTTGCACCCAGCAACCCTCCTCACCTGCGTTACAGCCGCTTGTGTGCTGGGCTGGCCCAGGCCTACATTCACATTCATCGGCCCTGCAGCGGGAAACTGGCCCTGGGGCAGGAACTGGCCTTGGTTGCTTGGCTGTCCCACCATGTTATTACCATGACTCCCCATCATGCCTTGGCCCAGCGGCATCCTCGATGGGGACATGCCCATCTGGAAAAGGGTAAAAAAAGGGAAATTTAAAAGGGTAAATCATTTTGAGAGTATACATCCAGCACTGAACAGCCACCAAGGGGAATAAAGTGTCTGAAATGGAGCTTCAACACATCCTTCAAGGGGCGTTAAGTGTAATTCACAAATAAATAACGCATTGATTGAAAGCGCTACGTGGCAGTGGCTCAAAAGCAGAGGACGAACATTAAATGACTCCAATCCATGGTGAACAATATGGAATATGGGGGCCAGGAAGCAGGGGCCTATCAAGTGTCCTTTTTTTCCCCTCAAGTGTCCTATTTTATCACTATCTCCTATCTGGAGGTATGTTAAGGTAAGTTTCATTTAGGAGGATTTAAATGTATATTTAATACAACATAGACAATTAATTATATTATATAATTATAAAACCCAGAATCGCGATTGTGTCGAGCCCCTTGTGTCGATTACGTACATTTTAGTATTTTTAGAGCTTATTGTGCCTAATCACCGGGTGTCATGACATTTCACTGCATATAGGTATGACCGGATGTATACAGTGGAGGAAATAATTATTTGATCCCTCACTGATTTTGTAAGTTTGCCTGCTGACAAAGAAATGAACGGTCTATAATTTTAGTGGTAATTTTTGGTAGGTTTATTATAACAGTGAGAGACAGAATATCAAAAAGAAAATCCAGAAAAATCACATTAAATAAAAGATATAAATTATTTTGCATTTAAATGAGTGAAATAAGTGTTTGATCCCCTATCAAAACATGACTTAGTACTTGGTGGAGAAACCCTTGTTGGCAAGTAAGAGGTCAGACGTTTCCTGTAGTTGATTACCAGGTTTGCACACATCTCAGGAGGAATTTTGGACCACTCTTCTCCAAATCTTTAAGGTTTCGAGGCTGTTGCTTGGCAACTCCAAGCTTCAGCTCCCTCCACAGATTTTCTATAGGATTAAGATCCGGAGACTGGCCAGGCCACTCCATGACCTTAATGTGCCACTCCTTTGTTGCCTTGGCTGTATGTTTTAGGTCATTGTCGTGCTGGAAGACCCATCCACGACCCGTTTTTTGTGTCCTAGCTGAGAGAAGGAGGTTGTCACCCAGGATTTCACAGAACATGGCCCCATCCATCTTTCCCTTGATGTGGTGTAGTCGACCTGTCACCTTAGCAGAGAAACACCCCCAAAGCACAATGCTTCCACCTCCATGCTTGACGGTGGGGATGGTGTTCTTGGGGTCATAGTCAGAATTCCTCTTCCTCCAAACACGGCGAGTCGCATTGATACCAAAGAGCTTGATTTTGGTCTCATCTGACCACATCACCTTCTCCCAAGCGTTCTCTGAATCATTCAGGTGTTCATTGGCAAACTTCAGACGGGCCTGTACATGTCCCTTCTTGAGCAGGGGGACCTTACGGGCGCTGCAGGATTTTAATCCATTACGGCGTAGTGTGTTACCAATGGTATTCTTGGTGACTGTGGTCCCAGCTGCCTTGAGATCATTAACAAGCTCCCCCTGTGTAATTCTGGGCTGATCCCTCACCTTTCTCATGATCATTGATACCCCATGAGGTGAGATCTTGCGTGGAGCCCCAGACCGAGGGAGATAGACGGTCATTTCGTGTTTCTCCACGCCAACGGTTGTCTAGTTCTCACCCAGCTTCTTGCCAATGGTCTTGTAACCCATTCCGGCCTTGTGCAGGTCTACAATCTTGTACCTGATGTCCTTAGACAGCTCTTTGGTCTTGCCCATGATGGAGAGGTTGGAGTCTGATTGATTGATTGATTGACTGAGACAGGGGTCTTTTATACAAGTAACGAGTTGAGATTAGGAGTACTTTCTTAAAGCGAGAGGACTAATCCGTGGGAGCCAGAATTCTTTATGGTTGGTAGGGGATCAAATACTTATTTCACTCAATGAAATGCAAAGTAATTTATATCTTTTTTTTTTTTACGTTATTTTCTGGATTTTCTTTTTGATATTCTGTCTCTCACTGTTATAATAAACCTACCAAAAATTACCAGTAAAATTATAGACCGTTCATTTCTTTGTCAGTGGGCAACTTAGAAAATCAGTGAGGGATCAAATAATTATTTCCTCCACGGTATGTACGTGACAAATCTCTTGAACTATCTGATCTTAACCTCCTGAATTTCTAACCACAAATACGCAATGGATTGTTTGCTTCTGCATCCATAGTAACACCCAATATCCTTCATATATGCTATCATCATCATCATCTTTAGCACCCTAACTAGCTGACTGGCGTACTTGCATTCAACGCAATTGTAAATGAGACAAACGAGAAAAAGTGCAGGGCTTTAAATTTTTACATTGCTATGCGACATGACATGACCAGAGTTATTGCTTCATTCACGTGGACCCAGCAGAGGTAGACTGGCTGCCATTTCCAGCAGTTATTTTTGACTTTATGATTAGTCCGGTGCTTTCCTAAAATATAATCCACAACTGAGCACATTTTTATGTTACAACGTTACTGTAATAGTCAAATTCTTATCTTAAGATAAGACTTTTGTGCTCGATACTGTGATGAAATGTGATTCTCTAAAACCAAAAAACCCTGAATGTCACCCTATAGTAAAATAGGCTACGATTTCAGACTTGGGAGACTTCCGTAGTGTTCGTACATCCAGGTGTGTAGAAATATGCCGTAGATAGACATCAGGACGAAACGGAAAGAGAAAGAAGACGAGTGGGAGGAGTCTTCTCACCGCTGGAACGGAGCTCATGTTCATCTGCTGTGGGTGGTTCATGGGGGAGGCCGCACGCGGTCCCATGGGCGCCTGGGACATCTGCACGTTGGGCATCGCCATGGGGTTAAACGGATTCATTCCTGTGGACACGGATGCGCACAAAATTAGAGCCCATTTACAACACTTAGGAGTTGTAATTAAATACTTGCGCCGGCCCGAGTCACTGGATCTGACGTAATTTCATTGATTAGTAAAACAGCTCAGATTACCCAGCAACACTTCAACCTGATGCAACCACTTCATAGTGTCAGCCAGCCAGTTTACTCCAATGCAACAAGAGCGTTTTAACCATAGGAGGCCTATGATGGGTCAAAATGACCAAGATGATTGTTTGCTCGCTCTATTTTTCAAACCACCATATTTGAAGTCATCCAAAAGTTCAAGAATTCCTTATTTTACAGCGTTTTCATGATGTGAGCTTCTTGTTTCTCTCTTGATTTAATTGGATAATATGTACAAAGTTATGATAAAATAAAATATATACTAACTAAACGACTGCAGTCTAGGGTCCAGGCAAATTACCATAAAGATTTTGAACATTGTTGATGTTGAAAATTGGGTTTGTGTAGTAAGAGGCACAGTCCTTTCAAGAGGTCAAGCCTAGTAGCATTTGAGAAGTTACTCAGTGAGAGGTAGCTGCAGTGTTAAATGGACGGACGTAACTGAGTTGAGAGGAATGGCACAAACCTTGAGACGCCTGCATGCGGTTCATCATCTGGTTTGGCACGTTGGGCATAGGCACGGGTCCATCTGGAAGGGTGCAAATATTCCTCCACATTACAGGATATTTTCACTTCAATCAGTGATTCCTATTTTTAATTGGTCTGTAATGTATGTACATCTAACTATAAAGGAAGGAATCTCTGTCTTTCTCTCTGTCTGTCTGTCTGTCCATCCTTTGATTATCTCAACAACCGTTCGTCCGATCTACTTCATACTTGGTGGGTGTATTGCTGGGGACCCACATTTGTACAGTGACGAATTTGGTGCAATTTGAACATGTGATGTGTAATACCAGCTTCGAACCATCATCTTCCATTGTGAAACACAGCACTCAACCATTGACATTTTTGTTAAAACAGTGCAACACATGTTTACAAAAGAGTGATTGACAGCGATCAACCAGTCCGTGCCCAGACCCGAACCACCGAGCTGAAAAGAACAGTGCTTGATAATTCTCCATACTAGGAAAATGGTCAAAAGGGGTTTTTGGAACTTCTAATACCAACACACGCTATCAAGAGCATCTGGAAATGATTGTCATCCGGTGGGATTTAACAGTAATTAAGGGATGCAGTATTTGCCATAAATATGATTAGATTAGATTCAACTAATTGTTATTGCACTGTAAATAGTCAATTGTGATTAATTTAAAATGATTATTTCTTAAACTTTTGGCAGATTTCTTTCCCATGTAAATGTGGAGATGCAAAGTTCTGCTGCAATTGAAATTGACAGGATACAGATTCAGTGGAAACTGCAGCGTATCATTAGCAGCAGCAGCAGTGAGTTGTGGCTTTCTTTTTTATTTTTTTTTATTTTTAAACATTTTAACCTTCCAAGACGTGGAATGGAGGAAATGCAGAGGTTAAGGAGGGCTACTCACTGGGTGGTCGCACAACCTGGCCGGGGCCCATGGCGTTGGGCTGGGCCATGCCAGGCTGCTGGGGTCCCGCCGCCACGGCGATGCCAGGTTGCTTCTGGAGCCGCGAGCGCCGCTTCTCCTCCAGCTCCTTCTGGATCTTATAAATCTTCTCTGCCAGAAAGTGGTAGTATTCATCCTGGCAGGGTGAAGAGCAGATTCCAATTAGATGGACATACCAAATCCTTTGTTTTTTTCTTTTTGTCCCCCCAAATTTTGCTCAACACGTTTCTATTGGAAAATAAGAGCGCGGCTGAGAAATGTTGCTATTTTTGATTTGAGAGCTTGCAGAGTTTTGCAAGCACACTCAAATGTTATAGATCAAAATGTAGGCACTTTTGTCTCCTGACCCAAAGTGCAAAAATCTAGCCGATTGAATTAATAGTTTTTGAGTAGTTACACGTTTTACCCACGGGGTTTCTTAAAAAACACCTGGCGGCAAAGAAAACCAGTCTTTGTGATGTCACAAAACTCTTTAATAGAGTGGAGAGAAGAAATCCTGCCGCTCAGCTCCTAGCGTTTACACATACACACGAACAGCCACACGGGGCCAGCACACTTTTACAATATCTCCAGGAATTGTCTATTTGATATTAGTATCACTGTTAGTATTATCACAATGTTGTTCTTTTTCCCAATTATACTGCAGCCAAAAACGAACTGTACTTTATTAAGCGTAATTGCAACTTGCATATCGGGTTCACTCACTGGTCTTTTCATAGATTTCATTTTATTTTTATGTATTTTTTTTTTTTACTTGCACTGTTCTGTTTACTTCTACTGCTATAACACCTCATTTCTGCCCAGGGATTAACTGTTATCTTATGAAGGAGCACCACTGGAATACTCACCCTGCTGTTGGCCGACTCGTACATGTCACCCTCCACTTTGCGTGCGTACGCCACCAGGTTCTCCATCCTGCGGTCCTTCAGGGCTGCAGGGTCCGGGGTGGGGAATATGGCTTGTACTCTGCGGTGGGAGGTGGTGGTGGGGAGGGGTGTACAAGAGTCAGTATGATCCCCAAAGCAGGCGCTGTTTAGAGACGATGGCCGTCCATGAGTTCTAGTGGAAACTCACAGTTTGTGTACCAGGTGGGTGCGCAGGTCCTGAGTGACGTGCTCGTGCCAGGCCTTCCTCACTCCTGAGGCTGAGAGAGGTGTGGCAGCCGGCAGGTTGCCCAGGCCCCCTGCCATCGACCCATCTGCCAACAGCTGACTGTAGGGGGGGGGACCAAACCGCCTTATTAAGGATAATCAATTAGTCTAATTCACTACGCAGGGGGATTACAGCAGCGTGAACGACTGCCCGTTCACCGTTTCCATTGAAGATTAACGGCCATACTCACTTGTTTAGTGTAGATGGTAAGGAGGGGTCAGAGTGCATTCCGGCAGGGTCCGAGGAGGGAACAGCCATGCCTCCGCCCATCTGGTTGATCTGGTTAGTGCCTGGGACACACAGTTCAAGCAACTGGTTGTAATACTGACAGATATACAAGAAGTTACAGTCACAGTCTCGCGATTTGATTCAATGTCCATATAATGAGACTTGCTACCAAGTCTCATATGTTTTCAGTACAGGGCTCCAGACCAACTTTTTCCACTAGTAGCACTGGTGCTCCCTACTGAAAATTTTAGGAGCACCGCTGAAATTTACATGCAACGCAACACACACATTTTTTCCATCTTAACTATATTACTAATAAATGCTTTTGTAATAACTAGACAATTTACAGAAATAACAATGTGCCATTTTATTTTAAAGGAAAAAGTCAAAGTGAAGAAGTGCTTTAACTGAAAAAAACATTGAGTTAAATCGAACTTTTTTTTTTTTTTAAACAGACACTAAATAATAAATTAACAAGTGTAAAGATAAGGTGGTCAGTACATTACTGCCGTTAACAACCATGACAAGAGCCTCAGCACTCCATCACAGACAGACAGACGGACACGGACACAGACACAGACACACACACACACACAGGCTGTCAAACGATGGTTCGATATCCTAATGCTATTCAGATTGTAAAAAAATATGATATTCAAATCTGAAAATGAGTGTTTCAGCAGAAATTCAATAGAATGGAATTGTATCAGAGTATTAATGTTTTGAACCCAGGCCTAAATACCCAGTGAAAGAAGTTCCCTTGTTCCAACTCTGGACAATAATGCTGATAGTTTATTTGTACATTTATCAATCTCTTGATTCTACAGCCTACCTAGTGGGTTCATATTGCGGAACTGCTGGTGCTGGGGGCCCTGGGGGTTCTGTTGGCCCGGGCCCTGGTTCTGACCGTGGGCCGGGGACTGGTTACCGTAGGGCAAGCCCAGCGCGGCGTAGGCCCTCTGCATGGAGCTGGGGTCGATGTGAGTGGCAGCGTTGTTGATGGCCGGAGCACTGGGCTGACCCGGTCCCACCGTGCTGATGGAGCTAGGCAGGCCGGCCCCTGGGGAGCTCAGCATGGCTGGGTGGGGAGAAGACGGGGGGGAGAGATGGAAACATAAATATATAAACACAATTTCTACTGAATCTAAATGAAATTCTGCACCTCTGCACCTCCATCTTCATGGTCAAACTCATGCTGACACAGAACAGGGCTTGATCATCATGAGGTCAATACAACTGACACTTCCTGTGAGTAACTTCATGTAACGTGTAGACACTGGTGTAAAGTAACAAAGTAAAAATACTTTAATACTGTACTTTTGGGAAAGTCTGTACTTTACTTGAGTTATTCAATTTCTGTCGACTTTTAACTTCACTACATTTAGCCCCCAAAAAATATACTTTCACCCCGAGACATTTCCCCTGAACATCTTTGTTACTCGCTACAAAATAAAGTCTGAGGGAAACTGGGAGCCAATGATGTTAATGAAAGACAGTTATCACCGGGTTCATGTTAGCCAATCAAGGGTAATATCAGCAGTAAGCTCCTAAACAAGCACAGGCATGTCCCAGAAAGTGTGTTGGAGAGCGACTACCATAGCGACGGCCTCCTCCAGGTGAGGCTGCCCCACCAGCACCTGCAATGACTGATGGAGTCCAACACCCCGTGGTTACAACAAATGTTTTCTAAGTCAGAGTTAAAGATGCGTCTTACTGAATGAAGTGCCTCTCATGCTGACCCCAAAATACAGAAATATTGGCAACAAGAATAAAGTTAGAGCAAAAAAAAAAAAAAAAAAAGTCTGGCTTTTTTTCTCTCGACAACTCTCGGCGACTCTTCTATTCATGGGATAATAGACTAACTTAAGCAACACTATGTTACGTTTTACCTGAAAATAACAGGTGGAAAACCCATTTAGATTGCACACTGACTTGTAATATGGAGAATGGTACCTCTTTCACCCCCACCCTCCAAAACGCCGGTTCTTACACGAATGTAACTTCTGTGTTCGGGTACGAAACCTCGGGAAAAGTGTCTTACGCTTTATGGCACAACATGATTTCATTCATGTGTGGGCCCCTGTTATCACTCTTTTTTCCCTGTTAAAATGTATATATTTAAATAAATAAATAAAATCATACATTATAAACTTCTCGGTTAAAAATGTCCGTTAATAATGCTCATACAAAATGTAATGCTCCACTTTTGTGGAGCGGCTACATTATTTTTTATTTATGCGTGCGCACACACACAATTTCATTAAGCCCTTTTAAATAGTTTTAACTTTGTTTTTAAGTTGAATCATTATTGCCGTCTGAATTAAATGAAATATAAATCATAAAAAAGTCTTAAGATATTGAATTCTTAAATGAACAGCTTAAGATAGATTTTTTTTTCTCCTCCCTTGTAAAGAAACAATCCTGCTGCACAATGTGATTCAAACTGCTCTTCAACGTGGCCCCAGTCGAGGTCTGGGCTTTGCTCCCTGTGGTGTTAAGTGCTGACAGAGAGCACGCTGCCTCTGTGGGGGATTTAAATCTGTCACAGGGCCTCCATCCAATCAGGACCCACGCTGCACTGAGCCCCGCCCCCACAGAGAGCGGAGCTATTGAGCCCCTCCCGTGGGCGTCAGATTACAGGCCCAACCTCTCCCGAGGAATCCTCCTGATGCTCGGGCTCTTGCAGCCAGCGAGCAAGCACAGCGCTGCAGGGACAAGCTGCCTGCAGGGGGCAGCAGCTCCCACTGAGCCACAGCACTTCTACACAATACTACTCCATTCAACAGTTTGGACGTAACCAAGAACCAGGCATCTCAATCAGTCGTTCTAAATTAGATGGCTGCGTAGCACTTGTGCATTTTTTTCCTTTTATTTCTTAGTTGATTTCTTATTAGTTGAATTAGACGGCAGTGAGCAGGTGTGGGTTAATAACATGGTTGAGTAGCGCCCGCTATAATTGTAATATCTCAGCCCAGTGGGTTGCCGCCAGCATGGGTGAAAGGTAGGAGTAAATATTTTGTCTCTGCGGCACGTGGTTCAATTGTAATATCAATGTGTTGTGTACTGACGCTGCTGGTTCCTCTTGTCGCTGGCGTTCTTCAGAGGAAGGCAGACGGGGCAGTCGTGGCGCGTGCAGTTCTTCCAGTGGGAGATGATCTGTCTGGACGACGCACAGTGGGCCACTGGTGGGATGGAGGGATGGAAAGAGGGGGCAAAGATGAAGAGTGAGGGCTGGTGATGATAAAAAATTACTGCGATAGTACTGGGTGAGCACAAGATGAAATTTTCTTATTAGCGATGGAGAGAGATCAGTCACATCCAATACATTTTAGGTATTGGGCACAATATCATGATTCAAATTCGATACAAAGGGTCACGATTCAAACCAATATTTATGAGGTGGCTCATGATACGATTCAATATCAATACATTTACATTTTATACATAATGATAAATAATAAGAATTGCGACTAATTGCTCTTGCTATTTCACTGTGTTCTGTACGAACTGAGAGTCACTGACAACCAGAGTCAAATTCTGTTTATGTGTAGATATACTAATCAATAATTTATAATAAATATGATAGTGCCACTATTAATAGAACCCTTGAAATTTGCATGGAGACATACGATTGTGGGGTACAGCAATTTGACAAATAAATGTAATCGCAATCAAGCGAATATAGAATAATTGCGACAGCTCTAAACCTGATGTTGCTGGATTATCGCACCACTAGCCCAGAATTCGCTACCTCACCAAGTGCACTGGAAAGCAGAAGTCGCTCACCCTGACAAGACTTCCCAGCCTGGCAGTGCGTCATGTGGTTGAGGACGTTCTTCATGGTGCGGCAGTGGGGGAGGGCACAGGCTCGCACCTCCCCGTTGGCCTGCTCCCGCCGCTGGCACTTGTGTGCGTGGAGCAGCAGGACCAGCTGCTGCTGGATGAGCTTGCGCTTTTCCGGGTCTGCCGTGGGGCCCGCGGACACGCCACCGGTCCCCGGGACCATGCCCACCGACGCCACCTGCTGCTGCATCTGGGACTACGGACGGGGACGGACGGACGGACGGACGGGCACACACACACACACACACACACACACACACACACACACACACACACCCCCACACACACACACACACACACACACACACACACACACACACACACACACACACACACACACACACTTAAATTCAATGACTGAATGGAGTTTCATCTTTTTGCTATTGAAGGTGCTAAACTCAATTATGGAGACTCAAACCATCGGTGTAATATTATTGTTACAGTAAAGTAATTATTCATGGTTTCTCGTTTATTAATTGGGTTTTTAAATACTAGTATTATGTAACTTCAACCAGCTGTCCACCTTTGCCTTCACCTTTGTTTTGTGTTAAGATGGAAGGGATCAAGATTTAAGTTTAATTAAGTGTACATATATTCATATTGCCATTTTTGGAATTCTTCTTGGCAATGATTCCACGAGATTCAGGTCCATGTCGACGTGATTGCATCACACAATTCCTGCAGATTTGTCAGCTGTATATTTATGCTGCGAATCTCCCGTTCTATCACATCCCAAAGGTGTTCTATTGGATTCATATCTGGTGACTGGGAAGGCCACTGAAGAACATTGAATTCATTGTCATGTTCATAAAACCAATTTGAGACGACTTTTGCTTTGAGATATGGTGCATTATCATGCTGGAAGTAGCCATTAGAAGATGGGGAAACTGTGGGCATGGATGCATATGGTCAGCAACAATTCTCAAATAGGCTGTGGAATTCAAGCCATGATTGATTGGTATTAACCGGGCCAAAGTGTGCAAAGGCGAAATTTCCAACACCATTACACCTGGGCTGTTCACACAAGACAGGATGGGTCCATGGATTAATGCTGTTGGCACCAAATTCTGACCCTACCACTTGTGCGCCTCAGCAGAAATCGGGATTCTTCCGACCAGGCCGTATGTTTTTCCAGTCTTCAATTGTCTTGTTTTGCTGAGCCTGAGCCCACCGCAGCCTCAGCTTTCTGTTCTTGTCTGACACAATTGTACAGAGTGGTTAACTGAGTTACTATAGCTTTTCTGTCAGCTTCAACCAGTCTTGGCCATTCTCCGTTGACTTCTCTCATCAACAAATTGTTTCTGTCCGCAGAACTGCCGCTCACTGGATGTTTTTTGTTTTCCCCTCACCATTCTGACTTAACTCTAGAGACTGTTGTGCATGAAAATCCCAGGAGATCAACAGTTACAGAAATACTAAAACCAGCATGTCTGGCACCAACAATCATGCCTCGGTCAAAAACACTGAGATCACATTTTTCCCCATTCTGATCGTTGAGGGGAACATAAAACTGAAGCTGCGGACCTGAATCTGCATGATTTTATGCAGTGCAGCCACACGATTGGCTGATTAGATAATTGCCTGAATAAGTAGGTCTCCAGGTGTTCCTAATAAAGAGCTTAGTGAGTGTATATCAGACATAAATTTGAGGTGTAATTCATAAACTGTCAGTATGACACCATCAATTAATGAGTTAATATCGCTGAGGACAAGTGACAGGGTTTTGCTGCCCTTAATGACCAATAAAATGAACAAGGACCCGGACATATTTCAAACAAAGCGCCCTGGGGATCCTCACCAGGTTTGGCACACTGCCCGCTCCCTTCAGTTCGTTTTGGAATGGCTGCAGGCTGTTGGGAAGGGCCGTCTTGTTCTGGAGCTGCTGGGCATTGACCCCTGCGGCCCCCATCTGCTGCACCCCGGCCTGGCCGTACTGCTGGCCAAACGGAGCCCCAGACATCCCCATCTACAGAGAAGAGACATGACACAGGCCAGTTTTGTTATACAAATTTCCATATCATTGGAGCACGCCAAACCTGGACATATTTAATGAATGGGTACATACATTTAGACACTTTCCACCTATTGGCCAGGGATTAAAGCAACCAATGTTTCCCAGCCTGAACTTTCTGCCTTGCAAAGTCTCCCCCACATTGTCTAATGCTTTGCATCTAGCCTCACGAGAGCTAGACCTTCGTCCTTGTTGTTGCTCTCGGCCTGTCCAGCCAGGTGATTGACCAATCAGAGGCTGCCAATGTTCTAGGGTCTGTTAGTAGATGACACAGTGAGAGAGCCACATATCAGAACAACAACGATGGCTCCCGAAGATGAACGTGCCGATACAGCCATAGCATCAGTTATAGATGTAGAAATAGGAAAAGGTGTTATAATAGCAATAAAACACAAACAAAACAGTGAACAGTTGGATTTTATCAGAGGAAAATACATTTTTGCTGTTCTCCCGACTGGAAAGAGGTTGAGTTATCATTTTGGTGACAAGAGACAGAGATGATGACACACACACACACACACACACACACACACAGAAGTCCGATCTTACGGGGTTGTTAAACGAATTGGTCGATAAGTGAGGACACTCATAATAACGACCACAAGGTAGTCACACCCCTAGTAGAATTTGCTTTATGACCCTCAGAGGAGTTGGCTAATGAGATCACTTCCACTATCCAGTGAGAGAGACGATCTTTGGACAAGGGTTTCCCCAATCGTCTGAGATCCATAACAGACAAAAAGCTGGTCGGACTGGCGTACGGTGCAAGTGCACTCCACATAGACCAATAGTGCCTGGACAGGGCACAGAGTATGCAGCCTCTCTTTCTCGTCTGACCCAAAGGGAGGAAGAGAAAACAAAGAGAGATCAATCGTGGTCAATTTGAATTGCGCTTTTATGTTCTTGGGCTGAAAAGCTGGATTGGGTTTCAATGTAACCCTCCAATTATCTGTGGAGAACACCAAGCAGGATTGGTGGAACGACAGCGCGGCCAGGTTACCCACACGTTTTGCCGAGACAAGTGCCAGAAGCAGTGCTGACTTCATTGACAAACATTTTAAATCACGCCTGGAAAGGTTTGAATGAGGGTTTCGCTACAGCATTTAACAACAAAATTAAATCCCATTTCGGAGTCAATGGCCGCACCAGCAGGCGTAGGCGGTGGAACCTGGATGCCCAAGTGTGACTGCCCGGTGGCTTGCCATCCCCTCCATTATGACAGCCCGATATCGCGGCCAGGTACACCTTGAGGGTAGGCGATGCCAAGCCTTTTACATGCAGGCCTTGGAGGAAACTGGGTACAAACCCAATATTGCAGTGCGCAAAGGCTAGCCATTTGGATGTCTAAAGTGTCATCGTTGATGGGGAGCTAGCGCTCAGAATTATTTCCACCACCTCCAAGGGTAAACCTTTGTTTGATAGCCGATCCTGCTCAGGGGCAAGGCGACCAGTTTCCACTAGTGGTGGGCCGGATGGAAATTTCCCCCGAAGATGGAGCACCCACGGCATACCCATGATGACGGACCTCAGGTCCTCGAACCAAGTCTGTGTCGGCCACTAAGGTGCCACCAGAACCAGTTCCACCCTGTCCTCCCTCACCTTGTCCAACACCTGCTGCAACAGTGGGAGGGGAGGGAGTATATACAAACGAGCCTGAGGCCATTGGTGAGCCATGGCCTTGTGACCCAATGGTTGGGTCTGTCTCGTGACGCGAACAGATCCACCGAATCGGCAGAATCAATGGCAGATCATGTCCATGACCAGAGGATAAATGCGCCAATCCGACACTTGTGGCCATACCCCTTGATAATAAGTCCAATAACGGTTTCTGCTTGCCTTGAATAAGATATGCTGACAGGGAACAGAGGTGGTAATGGGCCCACTGCAAAACCTTAATGCCACCTGATGCATGGCTAGGGGGTGGACGCCACACTGACAAATGATATTGGACGATTGATATAAGCAATCGTCGCGGTGTTGTCGGAACGTATCAGGACGTGGTGTTCCCACACCCTGATGCAAAGTGTAACCGGACAACCGGACTGCCTCCGACTCCAACACATTATGTTACATTATGATGTGCCGGGTTTCGTGGACCCCCTAGTACCCGCTGACCAGCCAGTCCTCGCAAACAGCGTCCCAGCCGTACAGGGAGGCTTTGGTTTTTGTCACCACCCACAGTGTCACCAGACACAGCCAGACCCTTTTCATGAGGTTGCCGGGGGTCAGGCAAAACCTCAGGCCGTCTCAACACTTCTGCATAATGGTCAGTACACAGGATAGGTCCCTGGATGGGCGCACCAGCTGTTTTATAAACCAGGGTTGCAGGGTTCTCATCCTGAACAGCCCCAGTGGGACTGCGGCTGAGGCAGCCGACATCAAGCCCAGCAGGACCATAACCTGACGTGTCCTGGCGACCTTGCACATGGAAGGCATGCAACCTCCTTGTCGGAGTCAGTCGTGCACACGTTGACTGTGAGTCCAGGTTGAGACCCAAATGCACTGGGCTGGAACCAGAGCACTCTTCTTCCATTTCACCAGAAAACCCAGGTTGCAGAGATGATAGAGCAGCGCCCCCGTATCGGAGTATCTCCCCGTTCGGAGATCGTCCAGATATGACAGAACGTTTATTCCCCATGTGCGCAGAGGGGTAATAGCTGCCTCTACACAGGTAGTGAATATTTTGGGGGCTAGAGAGAGACCGAAGGGAGAACGCAATACTCAGAGGCTCTATCCTGAAAGGTGAAGATATTTCCTGTGTCTTTCCAAAATTGGTATGGTAAGCATCTTTCAAATTGATGACGGTGTGTGAACATTCGAAGTGGAAACTTGTTCAATGTTTTGTTTCAAATTCTCAGATCCAGCATTGGTCTTAGAGAAGAGCGGTCTTTTTTGGAATGAGTAAATATCTACTGTAAAAGCCGCAGTTTCTCTCCCTGACCACTACCGGGTAAATTGCGCCCTTCTCCAGCAAGGGCTGAATCTCCCCTTCCAGGATGGAGGACACTGAGTCCAAGATTTCTGTCTGTGTGACTCCACCAAAAGCTGGCGGACGAAGCGCAATGTCTCCTGGGCCGGATCCGGTCTGCTCTGAGCCCGCGATGATCTTGGAGGCCGTCTGGATCCCAACTGCTCCCGCGATCAGCCATGGTTGTGCTGGAGCTCATGCCGCAGGGACTGGGTCCGTGGGGACATGGAGCTCCTCAATGCCACCCACACCTTCTGCAAACTTGTGGGTCATGGGGTCTACAATGGGACCAACAGATTCACCGGAGCTTCCAGGAGCGTGGTCTTTTCCTTCTCAGAAATCTGAGTTAGGTTAAGCCATAGGTGGCACTGTGTCACCACCAAAATACCCATGACACGTCCTGCATCCTGCGCTGCACCTTTTGCCATCGTGAGGCAGAAGTCAGTGGCCTTGTGCACTTCCATGTAGGCCTCTGGGGTGACCTTCCCCTCCAGGTCTCATAGGAACCTGGTCTGGTAGGCCTGACGTTTTGAAACAGGGCCGTGGCCTGCCCTGCAGCCTTGTAGGATTTTTCAGCCAGATTCGCGGTCAGCCTACAGGTCTTGGATGGTAGCTGAGGCTTTACAGTGGTGAGGGTGGTGCACAGGTGGGCAGCTGTCGATTCCTCCAGAGGAGGCATAGGGATAAGGTATCCCAACTCCGGATCAGTGTCTAGGGTCGACCACTGGCTGAAAGTCTGGATAGGGGAGCGTGTCTTCTGAGGGGCACCCCAAGACGACCATACCTCCTTCGTGAAATCTTCCAGCACCGGGAGGACACTCGGGCGGGGAAGCCTGATCCCCAGCCTTCGTAAAATACACCCCGGACAGCATGGAAGGAGCAGCAGATTCTCGGTCGCTCAAAGGATCACCTGCCACAGCCCACTCAAGGAGTTGCAGCATCTCCTGGATAAAAGGCCCCTGGGACAGTTTGTGAGCAGCACCATGTGCCTCCTCACCTGGCTCTTCCCCTTCGCACCTCCTCCACCACCTGGGAGCCCCACTGGGCTGCTTCGAAGTCCCGCAACTTCTGGTGCGCGGCCAACCCCTCCTGATCCACCTGGCATGGATGCTGAGGGAGATCCGGACAGGCAGGGAAGCGTGGCCTGATAACAAGGCTGACGATGGGCGAGCCAATTCCTCCTCTTTGCCACCCCCCCCAAGATGCTTGTAGGCCTTTCGGCAGTATGGGGACGACTAGGGAGGGAACCGAAGGTGTGGATACGGATTACTTCCAGCGGAGAGAATTAGAGCGGTGCGCCGTACACGCCGCGCCGGTTAGTGTGCCGGTTTCCCATGTTTTTTCTTTGGATGTTTTTATTTTCCTTAGCTTCTACTTGTATGAAAAAAACATTTTAAACCAAACTATGGGACTGTCTCCCCCCGCCTTGGCTCAGGACAGTAGATTGCGTAATGGAGAGGGAGCGACTTGTAACCTTAGATCGGTGAGTCTCCCGCAGCAGCTTCGTTTATACTAAGGTAGAATTAGTTGCAAAGCTTCAGTCAACTGATTTCGTAACTTTAGAATGGGGCCATCAACTGGTTCATGGTACATTAAGATCGATCCAGGGGTCTGCATTATATCTTTAACGCTAAAACTGTTTTCCGATTTGTATCGATTAATCGTTACATCCTTTAATAGTTCTCTTAATTTTGAATTAGGCTGGGTTATTAAGGTTGTAATGTCGCGTACGGTTTCTCTCATTTGTGTGCAAGGAATGTGGGAGGAGTACAGGCCATGCACGTGCACACACACACACACACACACACACACACACACACACACACACACACACACACACACACACACACACACACACACACACACACACACACACACACACACACACACACACACACACACACACACGGCTATGTTTATAATATTTGTTCAAATGCAAATGTATGCACATCTAGGCGGTTTTTGTTAAAAAAAAAATATATATTGATTTATTTATTTTTAATCAGACCTGCTCAATTTTAGGTGCAACCAATTAAGATTTTTTTTAGTGGCACCCTGAAGCCCTGTGTCAAGGCATGGATTCAAAACAAATACTCACTGCGAAAAGCCAGTCTCTTTTCTGATAGGGAATTTAAAATTTTGCAGACTTTTAGACAGTCTGCTGTAGGCTGTGTGCAGTGTCACTAATGGACAGAAACACAGAGACGGTAACACAGTGGTGGGCCTTCATGAGCTAGGCAATCTGCTTCAGAGCAATTTGATCCCTTGACAAATAAAGTTTGCCTCACTCATTGTTATTCTTTATTTTTTTATTTGCATTAGTAGATTCCTCAGCAAACGGGATTCCAAAATGTTGTTTTATCATATGGCACAGTGTAGTTTTGACACATCTCTGCTTACGAATGGGACTAGAGCTGTCACAATTGTTACATAACGCCCGATCCAATTGTTTGAGCTAATCGTGATAATTTTATAAAGTAATTACAATCCAAAACCACATGTTTACATCGAAATCTAAGGATTTTAAGCCAATGTTAGAAATGCAGCAATAAAGTAAATGTACTGTATTCCTGAAATAGTGACCGGGGTCTTTATTTACCTCAACTGCATGGGGTACCAGGCCTTATTGAAAGCAGACTCACATTACATGCAGGCTTTTATGTCTAATTCCCTCTGTTTAAAAAGTATATTTCATCATAGTTTAGTACGAATTTTAAATCAAACTTCCGTCTGGGTGCCATGCCATGCAAACATGTATGGTGGAAAAAAATGAGCCAGTAACTAAAAGTCACTTGTGGTTGTAGCCGACGGTGGAATTACAGTTTTTCAGTTTTTCATTTGCCTTGAACGCACCACTTCCTGCTTGGAGTGCTAGAGAGCGAGCGCGCTCAGAGTCGGGCATTTGCCCCAAGAAGTGATCTGCTCCGCAGCAGTAGGAAATGGAGTAAATTAAATACATCTACAATAAAAACACAGTGTTTTCATGTGCTTTGCTTGGGAATGGAGCTCCGCACTGGAACAGCGCTGCAGTTCTGATCAGTTTTTCCCCCAGTCTGTATTAGAGGCAGGCTTTTATTCGTTCGAATACTGTAGAAAGAATACAGCAAGTTAACAGTCTACTTGAGGGTGGATGTAATACATGATTATCAGATCTTTACTACAAAAGTGCATGCACAATGACTGCATACAACTCAGTACTCGAGCTTATGATTGAAGTTTAGGTACGTGAAAGGTATTATTGCCAAAGAAAAAGTGGTGTCCATGCATCACCATAATGCAGTCTAATAACTCCCATCTAGCTGGTGTCTCCCACTGCGCTGTGGCCGAGCCAGCAGCCGAGGGGGGGGCTGACAGCGCTCCTGCTCCACCACACCACGAGAGAGAGAGAGAAAGAGAGCGCCAAGTGGAGAGAGAGGAGCCCCAGAGAGCAGCACGCTCAACAGCTGAGATAAAGGAAGCAAGTCAAGGCAGGGTGTCGCTGCCTGCCCCTCCCCCTCCATGCACACACACCATGCAAATCCAGACACACGCTCGGCATGTATGTTAACAGATGGGTTTTCCTGTGATGTCTACTCATTGTTGACTCGCACAAACTGCACCAGAACACAGCCTTTGGTGGTTGCTCCTCTCCATATTTGTGCTCTTTGCTTTTCCTTACTTCCTCTATACACCCCCGCTCTCACGCACGCACGCACACACGCACACGCACCCGCACGCACGCACACACACAATTTACAGCTTCATTATCACTGGCCAAGGGGCCCAGGGAGAGACAGCACATACCAGGGAGAAACAGAGAGTAAAAGAAAACTGTAGGAGGGAAAAGAACAAGCCATTAATGAGTGCTGGGGAGCACACATTTAGACGGGAAAGGGGGGCGTGGCTCGGAGAAAAGTCCTGAAACGCAACGCATTAGACTGTAGCGCTCAGGATCATTCTGTGGAGGCAGAGCCAGCCCATGGCTCAACTGTGTTGGTGACACAAAGGTTTTTTTTTTGTTCCAAACGGGTTGTTCTTTGATGGTGAAGCAACACATTGGAATCGTTGCTAGATGGCACTTTAATTACAAATATTTTTTTATTTTGTTATCTCTAACAATGAAGAGATTTTTAGTACTATATAGACATTAACAAGGAGTGCTGGAATTACATTTTAGTTGACAATCAATAGCCATACAAAGGACTGCAATTAAATAGTCTTTTCTCTTATTCAGTTTTGTACGCTATCATAGTATAAAATTATAATCATGTAATAATATACATCCACCTCTTGAAGAAGAGCCATTTATGACCTGTATTCCATTTGTTGCAACATTTTCTGAAATTGGCTCAAAATCCCTGAACATGACTTTGGAACGATTTTTATAAAAAAAAAAAAAAAAGTAAGATTTCGATATGGGGATAATGTAATAGTTGTGACAGGTGTGATCAGTTGTGAATTTAATGCACAAAATTGCATGATTCTTGATAATGCTGATGTAACTCTTTTGGTTTTGTATGAAAAAATGTGAGAAAAAGAGATGCTTGCACACTAAAAATGCTCCACATATACCTTCATTTAAATATGACGTACATCCCACCTCATACAGGAGCTATGTGGTAGGATTTACCACGATTTCCAACATATTTCAGTGAATACAGAACACTGCATAAATATTTTTTCATTTGCCATTAAGTTTTTCTACAATTCCAAAAATTAAAAATTTGTTTTGCTATTGATTTAAGCTTCTGCTCCCCGGGTGCCTCTATATATGAGCCCACTGCTCCTAGATACGTCATTTACTAGGATGGCTAAAATGCAGAGAAATTCATTTAGTTGCTCTGTGCAATTACAATTAGTTGAATCAAATCTTTTTAAAGTGTAAATCTCGAAGATTTCGTTTACTTGTTTTTGGCGGCACCTATGGCAAAAAAACGGTAATTGCACGTGTGCAGAGTTTGTTATCGGGTAATTGCCGGTTTTTGACTGGGAAAATCTGTTAAAGTCCGACACATTTAAAAGTCATAATGTCCGGTGAAAATAATTCCCTCTAAGCACAAGATCATTTTCGATCGAGGCCAAATTTAAAGGATTGTTCCGACTTACACGAGGGAGCAGCGTGGAGCTTGGAGCACCACAGGATACGGTGGGGTTTTGGGATTTTTTATTTATTTAAATTACTGAAATGTCAGAAAATAAGATCAATACATCTACGGTTTTGTTTTGGAGAAAGGTGGAGTGGATTGCGCGCTGCAACCTACCTACCGTGGATACACACACACACAGAAAGACACAGCAGATACTTACCTTTCCATCAGCTACAGTTTTGTCAAGGAGAATTGGTATGAATTCCTCTTTCTTTTAAAATATCTGCTTAGTTCTTAGCTTCGATGCTAGCGGGTCCAGTCTCGCTCCAGCTGTAGGTGGAGTAAGTCAGCTGGATGGCTGTTCTAATTTGAATGACTCCCTGGCTGACATGTAGGAGAGCAGCAAAGCTGAATGGCTCGTTTCACTGCATGTCTTATGAATTAGAACGCTCCAAAAAAACTGACTGAATTTTCTTATTTCACAGCTTGTGTGTTAGTAGGCCCATCAGAGACCCAAATGTATGTACACAAGCACTGAAAAAGTGAGTTTTGCATTATAGGTTCCCCTTAATTCCTCATTCTTTTAAAGCGGACCTATTATGCTCCTGTTTTTCTGTCATATACACCGATGAGCCACAAATTTAAAACCACCTGCCTAATATTGAGTAGCTTCATGGACTCCACAAGACCTCTGAAGGTGTCCTGTGGTATCGAGCACCAAGACATTAGCAGCAGATCCTTTAAGTCCTCTAAGTTGCAAGGTGGGGCCGCCATGGATCGGGCTTGTTGTTCCAGCACATCCCACAGAAGCTCGATCGGATTCAGATCTGGGGAATTTGGAGGCTAAGTCAACACCTTGAACTCTTTGTCACTTTTCTCAAACGATTCCCCAAACAATTTCTGCAGTGTGGCAGGGTGCATTATCCTGCTGAAAGTGGAAAACTGTGATTATGGAATACAGCCACGAAGGGGTGTACTTTGTCTCTACACTGTGTGTTGACACCTTTGCTACCCACACGCATCAATGAGCCTTAGGCGCCCATGACCCGTTTGCCAGTTCACCGGTTGTCCTTCCTTGGGCCACTTTTGGTAGGTACTAACCACTGCATACCTGGAACACCCCACAAGACCTGTCGGTTTGGAGATGCTCTAACCCAGTCGTCTAGTCATCACAATTTGGCCCTTGTCAAAGTCACTCAGATCCTTCTGCTTGCCCATTTTACCACTCTGAACCCTCGGTTTGCAACGTGTTTTTCTACTCTCTGCAGCTTGTCAAGAGATTTTTATTGGTATAGGGTCATGTGCTCCATCCGATCCGCTGTGCGTTTCTCCAAACAAAACCAATAAAAATCGTGTGTTTTCATTGTAGATTTATTTATTTTATTTACCGATGTTAACATGACATAAATTCCCCAGACTGTAGAATCTGTGGAACGTGTATGGGGTAGACCAAGGAGCAACATCCACACACACCTTCTTGACCGAAACCCCTCATGACAACTGCCATGAGGTAGCCACACCGAGTCTAATGCGCTTTAAGACCCTCTGGGGGTTCCTGCCCCACAGAAAAGTAGGCTGAGATCGCTTCCACTATCCAGTGAGAGAGACAATCTTTGGACAGGGGTTTCCAAATTATCTGAGTTGTCCATAACAGACAAGAAGCTGGTCTGACTGGCGTACGGAGCATGTGCCCTCCACATAGACCAATAGCGCCTGGACAGGGCACAGAGTATGCAGCCTCTTGTCGTCGTCTGACCCAAAGACAGGAGGAGAAAACGAAGAGAGATCAATCGTGGTCTATTTGAATCCCGCTTTTATGTTCTTGGGCCAAAAAGCGGGATTGGTTTTCAACTTAACCCTCCGATTTTCAGTGGAGAACACCAAGCAGGACTGGTGGACAGACAGTGCGGCCAGGTTTTCCACATGTTTTGCCGAGAGAAGTGCCAGAAGCAGTGCTGACTTCAACGACAAAAACTTTAATCCCACCTCCTGGAGGGGTTTGAATTGGGGTTTCGTTAAAACATTTAACACCAAAACGAAATCCCATTTCAGAGTCAACGACCGCACCCACGGGCATAGTCGGTGCGTGCCCTGCACGAACTTGGATGCCAATGTGTGACTGGAGTGTGACTGGATGCCGGTGGCTTGCCAACCACCCCATTATGACAGGCCGATATTGCGGCCAGGTATACCTTGAGGGTGCAAGGTACCAAGCCTTTTACATGCAGGCTTTGGAGGTAACTGAGTATGACCTCAATATTACAGCGTAATGGGTCATCTCCATGTGTCACACACCTGCACTCAAAGGCTAGCCATTAAGATGTGCAAAGCGCCCTCATTGACAGGGCTCTAGCGCTCTGAATAATTTCCACCACCTCTATGGGTTAACCTTCCTTTAATAGCCGTCCTGCTCAGGGGCCAGGCGAACAGTTTCCACAAGTGGTGGAAAGGAGGTCCAGCTAAAGCGGGAGCACCCAAGGCGTACCCAAGATGAGGGACCTCAGGTCTGTGAACTAAGACTGTGTCGGCCACAAAGGTGCCACCAGAACCAGTTCCGCCCTGTCCTCCCTCACCTTGTCCAGCAACTGTTGCAACAGCGGGAGGGGATGGAATGCATACAAAGAGTCCAGGGCCAGCGGTTAACCATGGCATCGTGACCCAACGTAGGGTCGTCGTTCCGAATGGAGTACCATAAAGACAATGATTGAAGATTCAAGTTTATTTGTCACATACATGTATACAATCATATATATATGCAGTGAAATGTCATAATGAGAAGTGGCTCGTGAAGCGAACACATCCACCTCGGCTGAATCGACGCCAGAACGTATCCAGGACAAGCGGATAAATGTGCCAATCCGATGCTTCTGGCCGTCCCCTTGATAAGTCCACTCCCAGGTTCTGCCTGCCCTGAGTGTGATATGCTGACAAGGAAAATTGGTGGGAATAGACCCACAGAAAAATCCTTGATGCCCCCTGATGCATGACTAGGGAGCGGATGCCCCCCTGATGATTGACATTGTCGCGGTGTTGTCGGAACGTATCAACACAACTCCAAAACATTGACGTGCTGGGTCTCCTGTGGCCCCCAGCTGTACAGGGAGGCATTGATTTTTATAACCACCCACAGTGTCACCAGACCGAGCCGGACCCCTTTCATGAGGTTGCCGGGGGTCAGCCAAAACTTCAGGCCATCTCGACACTCCTGCGTAATGGTCAGTACCCGGGAGAGGTCCCTGGATTGACGCACCTGCTGTTTTATAAACCATCCTTGCAGAGGTCTCATCCTGAACAGGCCCAGTGGACTGCGGCTGAGGAAGCCGCCATCAATCCCAGCAAAACCATAACCCGACGTGCCCTGGTGACCTTGAAAGTACACTGTGCGCTGGGCTGGAACCAGAGCACTCTTTATCCAATTCACCAGAAAACCCAGGCTGTGGAGATGGTCGAGCAGCGCCCCCGTGTCCGAGTGTGCTGTCACTTTGGACCCCGTAATTATTAGGAGATCGTCCAGATATGAGAGAACATTATTTCCTGGGTGTGCATATTTTGAGGGCCAGAGAGAGACAGAACAGGAGAATCCAATACTCTTACGCTCTGTCCTGAAAGGCGAACCTTGGATATTTCTTTTGCCTTTCCACAACTGGTATGTGAAAGTATGCATCTTTCAAATCCACTGAAGTGAAACAGTCTCCCCGTCTGATCGACTTGAACAGGTGACTGTGTGCTAACATTCAAAGCGGTAGCTTTCTCAATGTTCTGTTTAAAATTCTCTGATCCAGAATTGGTCTCAGAAAAGAGCAGTCTTTTTGGAATGAGGAAATATCTGCTGTCGAAGCGGCAGCTTCTCTTTCTGTCCACTACCGGGCAAATGGCGACCTTCTCCAGCAAAGAATAAATCTCCCCTTCCAGGATGGAGGATGTTGAGTCCAAGACTTCAGTTTGTGTGACTCCAGCAAACACTGATGGATGAAGGGCGAACTACAGGCCATAGTAATTTAAAATAGACCTCTTGGGCCAGGGAGAAACTGCGCATGCACGTCTCCATACACTCGCATGAGCAGAGAGGCATGCTGTCGATTTGCACAGTTCCACGTAGGCCTCGGAGGTGTTATCCCCTCCGGGTCCCGAGCCTGGCCTGGTAGGCCTGCAGCAGGCAGATGTTGTTGAGTAGTGCTGCAGCCTGCCCTGCAGCCTTATAGGATTTCTCTGCCAGATTAGCAGTCAGTCTACATGCCTTGGATAGCAACGGAGACATTTTTACGCTGTGAGGGAGGGGCACAGGTGGGCAGCTACCAATTCCCGTAGGGGGGGGGGCAACGCCAGGTATCCCCACTCCGGCTCAGTGTCCAGGGTTGACCACCAGCTGAATGCCTGGATGGGGGAGCACCCCAAGAAGACCTTACCTCCTCAGTGAAATCCTCCAGCACTGGGAGGTGACGCGGGCGGGGGATCCGATCCCCAGCCTCCACAAAATACGCCCCAGACAGCACGGAGCGGGGTGGGCTCAGAGTCTGCCCAAGGGATCCCCAGCAGCAGCCCCTGGCTCCAGCTCCCCCTCCTCAACCTCGGAGCCTCACTGGGCTGTGTGGAAGTTCCGCAACCCCTGGCGCACAGCCATCTCCTTCTGATCAACCTGGCACGGATGCTGGAGGGGGGGGGGTCAAGAGAGGCGGGGAAGGGTGGCCTTGAAAAAAGGCCCGACGATGGGAGAGCCCAATGGCGGATGACCTCCAGCGGTAGACTCAAGCAGTCGACGCAGAAAAAATGGGTCCGACAGTGCTGCCTCCATATGTGCATGGCCGAGACGCATGACAATCCCTCATGTGCGCACCGCAACCCATACATATTAAGATCCGCAGCAGACATGATTATTTTCTTAATTTTCTGGTATGTAATAAAGGGCTTGCTTCCAACAGCAGAAACAATATATACGCAACCCATCGCAGCAAAAAAAAACATATCGCGCATTTCTAAAATCGCCAGGAGCATCCAAATAAGTTGAAAAAACCTTTCTTGAAGGAAAAATTTTCCAGATTCATGTTCCTTGGTGTTTATTTTTTTTTTTATCTCTCAACGTATTTTCAAAACAGAGTTTGATTTATAAATAGTAGAAAAATGTAAAACCGTGGAGTTAAATATTCCCATTAGAATACATGGGGAAACGCAGTTCACTTACGGAGACGCTGAGCAGCGCTGAACAACGCCGATCGATCTTTTCCATTAAAGCAACAGTCCAGGTGAAGATCATTCATTCATATTCCATGTGATGTGAGGTCACAATGTGAAACCGTTTTGATAGAGTTCAACCTTTAAATCGTATTACTTTTACACACACACAGACATCGTTGTGGAGGGGGCGTGTCATTGATGTCACTTCCGTAAACAAGACGAGGATCCGGTTTTACTTGTGAAAACTCTGTGTTGTTATGGATTACGAGAAGCGGGTGGAGGAGGATCTACATCATATTGCGGACCTTAATATGACCAGTGCGATAGATGGTACTGGACTTCATTTTCCGCGATGATAGTCAGTTCTCCCACAGCGAGGCTGAGAACGACAGCGACGCTGAATGTGATATTATCCCGGACTTTTCAAACAATTTTCAACCTGAATGTGATGATGAAACTGAATATTTTTAAGAACCACCGGAGGAGACCAACGATACTCCCGTTGTTGTTTCAACGGAAGAAGTTGATGACGTGATGAAGTCCGTTGAGGTTGGTGATTTAAAATGAAATAATTCCACTTTTATAAAACATGTATATTCTTACTGTTGAATAAAAGTTTTTTGAAAAACAAAAGTCATTGTGTGTTGTTGACACTGTTCAACGCTGTTTGTGACTGGCCCATTCGGCATGTTAAGCAGCCATGAGGCTTTGTTCGTCCGGCAAGCCCATTTGCATTCTGGGAGCAGAATGAAGCCAAGTGTGGGTAAAAGTTTGGAGGTGATTATCTCAGAATCACAGTTTGCCACACCCTTGTCATTAACAAGTCATAGCTTTAAAAAAAAATTGCTTGGTTTGCACAAGTGACACCTTGTTTGGAAGCTCTGATTCTCCACTTTCAAATGATGCAAAAAAAAAAAAAAAAAAAAAAGTTGAAAGCCACTCAATGACCCGAAAGTATGCGGTGGGTCACACACACACACACACACACACACACACACACACACACACACACACACACACACACACACACACACACACACACACACACACACACACACACACACACACACACACACCTTTGTCAGAAAATAAATGGAAACCATTGGTTTTCGGAAAACAGTGCTTTATTGAAAAATTATTTTCAATAACAAATAAAAATTATAAATTTCAAAATTATGTTCAGTGATTTATTGAAAATTAACTAAATGAACATAAATGTGTATCTATTAAATTGTTTGTATGAATGTATGATAAAATAAATCCTTTCAATAATAACTTTATAAATAGTAACTTAATAACAAAAATATTTTAGAATTGTTAATTTACTCAAATAACCGTAACAAAAGATTATTATCATAAAAAGGCACTGGCACTCTTTCCTGTGTCCTTTATGGCATAGTATGCAGATGTAAAATATTTAACAAATCTACAATCGAAACCAGGGCAGAAGGATTTTGGAAAATAACCAAATTGCCATTTCCTTAGAGCAAAATCGTGATTGCGATTTAGTATGCGATTTTTGATTTAGTATGCAAAGTTCCTTATCGTCTGTATTATTCACTAAACAAGGAATAAATCATTCTATAGTATGACCAACAACACATTGGATACAGTCAACATATAAACTGCACTTTCCTGTAGGCAAGACCCACGTGTTATGATGAAATGAGATGAATTGATGCATGAATTGATATGAATGACATATCTTTATTTAACAGTAGAATATTGACTCATTGATTTAACGTCAAGCCATGTAATTGTTTGAATCTGAAAATTGACATTCAAAAAAATATGCAGCGTTTCAGCAGAAATGTATTATTATTTCTAAAAATGTTGTGTGCATACATCCACATACACTGAGTTCCACTCCGTGTGCTCAGAGACAGCTTTATGCTGAGTAAATAAAAGAAAAAAATGGTAGAAAAGAACAAACAGACGCATTATTCTGGATGAGGTGCCGTCCGGACTCTGCGGGTGTTCCGAGCCCTGCCAGCAGCACAGGGAGCGCATAGCGGCCCGGCCCGGAGCACCGGGGCAGCGCGGAGAATTATAACAATTGCTAGAGGCCGGGGGGCATGAAGAAACCCATTACGCACGGTTTCGTTCCATACGCACTTGTTTCGTTCCATTAGGAGACGTAAAATAAAAACACGCTGTTCTTGTGCACCGATCACGGGCACCCCGTCCCTGGCACGCGCATCGTTGGTACAGTCAGTGAGGGAGACAGGTGCACAAAGATTTTCATCTACTGTAAATAATGCACATGGGTGCGTAATAAATATAACATTACTGAGCTGTATTAAATCCATTCAGCTTGTCACAAAAAAATAAAAAGCGAAGGAATGGGGCTCCTTGACATCACATTCAGTCCAGAGTCCCTGCTTCCTCCGGTGGCCTATGCCAAAACAGAGGGCTACACCATGTGAATATATTAAATATATTCAATGTGTGATCCACATGTCGTCAATTGCAAAGACAATATGACATTCAATATCAAGGCAAAAGCATAAAACTGTGGTGCCAGGATTAATAGGGTGATCTCCAAGTATTTAATTTGCTTCAGTTGCAATTCCACAGACATCTGAAGTTTCATGTTTATTCCGTGAATGGCAACTTGGAAAAACAGCAGTGAATCTTTAGCCAAATATATGTGAGACTGAATCAGTGACTTATTTTTGCCACCTGTGTGAGTTATTATATTGTGTAATCGTGGCAACATTCTGAAGCTGTTGCCAACACTTTACAGAGGGGATGCCAATGCTACCCAATTTAGACAAATATCGATCATGTTCCTCCATATGGTTGAATTTCATTTGCTGTTGGCAAATGCTATAATGCTGGCGTTTCCGCTTTTCACACTGATCGACATGTTTTGCACATCGCTTTGCTTTAACAAGATGTCATCACATTAACATCCAAAAGTATCTCCATGCACCAAATGTACATCACCTTTTCAGTGCGAACACCTCTGCATTCAAGTTGCTATCCAGATACCGGATTCATTCCATTTTCTGTGCATCATATTTAGTTTATCTCACATTTTTAAATGGCAATATAGTACTCAGTGGAGTCACTTCCGATTTTACAGTAGAACCACCAATTATTTTCCACTAATTATTGAAGAGTGAATAACTACCCAGGTTAGGATTGGGCACAATGACAATTTAATTGGCAATTTACAATAATGACAGATGACATATTTTTATTTTTAATGCAAGGAAAAAATCCAAGCATTGAAACTGTAGCAATTAAGTGCAGTTCACAGTGTTCTGAAACTGATCGCGGGAGCGGAGAGGGAGAGAGCCGCCCTCTCCGCTCAGAGCTGTTTTGAGCCCCTTTCAGACATAGTTCCCAGTAAATTACAGGGATAACCTTTTCTGCACCGTTTGTGAGTTTCACTATTCACACATGCAGCCACATCCCGGAACATTTGCGTCTTGCCCCGTTTTCACACATGACATGACGATGCTAGAAAGGACAGGGCAAGGGACAGTCCAGCAGAAGTCAGCTGCGTGCTCTGCTGCTCCGTCTGTCGCTCCCCGGTGCGGTCGCGGTTCCCCACCCCCTGCGCCGGGGAGCGACAGACTGAGCGGCAGAGCACACAGCTCATTCACTTGCACACGCACAAAGAGGATGTATGTGGACGAGTCATGCAAATAAAAATAAATATTACCATGAAATAGGAATGCCACGGCTATGAATGTTTCCCCCGATGAATAAACTCATGACAACACCGGTGTTACCGGTAACATCTGATATTTTACAATGGGGGAGACTCGAGGGGCGCCATGCACAGATGGAGGGAGACAGATCCCGATCTATACCTGATCTAAGGTCCCCTGTCTCTCCTCGTCCCTTGATAAGCAGACTGTGCTGTGACTCTGCTGCGCGCACTTTCACTTTCGTAGCGTCAGACTAAGTATTGATAATACACTTAGTATTTTACAAATTGGACAACATGACACGGGTAACACTGATACCCACGGCAACCCTACTATGATATAAATCCTGAAATAAATAATAAGGAAATAAATATGAATAAATGTAAATTTAAATATATAAAGGAGTAACTATACGCCCAACGGACGGGGCAGAGGTGAGCTCGGGCCCCCCACGCGCCCCGGTCGGGGATCTTTCATCACTTTCATTGCGCCGCAGGTTTTCGTGAGACCCTCCCGTCTATTTATGCACCAACATTCGCAGCAGAAAAGAGGTATCAGAATTGGACGCACATGCGTGTGCGCACACACACACACACACACACACACACACACACACACACACACACACACACACACACACACACACACACACACACACACACACACACACACACACACACACACACACACACACACACACACTTTATTTATAAACACAATTGTGTTAAGGGACTCTCCCGATCCGTCCCATTCGAAAAAAAACCTGTCCCATGCTGCATCACGAGCGTATCCCCGTTGCTATGGGACTAAAACTGAATGTTTTTGTGGAAATACTTTACTTGTAAATAATAAACCCTGCACTTCTGTAACGGGGAGACCGCATTTGCCACATTACATTACGTTTTATGCGTAAACACCCCCACCCCCCCTTCCCGATACAAATTGTAAATCGGCAAACGCTGGCCCCAAACGATTTGAATTTTCACCCAAGCCTTACCCAGGTGAAAGCTTTTTAATATCATTGTACCCTCTCAGGTCAATAACGGTGATCGCAGGTAAAAAATAAAAATAAAAATTAAAAAACCGTTCTCTACTTCCATGCTGCTTTGCAAAATGACGCACGCCCCGCTGTGACGCGGCCACACGCTAGTGTGGACGGATTCGGCATTTTGAATTGACCCAGCGGAGGACCTAATACCTGACGATGAGTAAGTAACAATTGTTTTTACTAGCACAAGCTAACGTTGAAATTATTTCTGCATCTTGTACACCCGTTCACTAAAGCTAACCTTCGCTAGCCAGAGTGCTAGGTGGATGAGTAGCTAGCTAAGCTAGTGAGGGACCGTTTCATGGAATCCTATTTGCCGCGACGATAACACTGTCAAGTTAGCTGACATTTCCGGTAGCTACAGGGAAAAGAGATGAGATTTTTCTTTTGCTACGCAAGTTTAGCATTGTACAGCACGTCCAGGCGATAGCTGAAAACAGTAGCACGCAGCCTTTATGCAGCTCTGCTCTCCTCTCCACTTAACCCTAGCCTGCGTCTTACAACCTTTTTGTTTTAATTATGGTTACAGTGACAAACAAACCCCGGCTCCAAGTTGCCACACGACAGCTTTGCAGTCTTCCTAGACGAAGGTATGTTTCCAATGAATTTGCATTATGGCATTGGCATTATAAGCGGAGGAAAATGTATGGATGGTATTGGCATGATTGTGTGTGTGTGTGCAGTCCATAAGCTGGTGAGCTGTATTTAATATGTGGCATTCCCCTGCCAGGTATAATGTATGCAGTCTGTAGAGATATGTCTGATGTAAATATCACATTTCCTTACACTTTTTTTAAAATTAATTTTTACAGTATGAGAGCACTTACACTTGCACCTACCAGCAAGCAGGCCAAGACTCTCTCTCTCTCTCTCTCTCTCTCTCTCTCTCTCTCTCTCTCTCTCTCTCTCTCTCTCTCTCTCTCTCTCTCTCTCTCTCTCTCTCTCTCTCTCTCTCTCTCTCTCTCTCTCTCTCTCTCTCTCTCTCTCTCTCTCTCTCTCTCTCTCTCTCTCTCTCTCTCTCTCTCTCTCTCCTTCTCTCCTTCTCTCTCTCTCTCTCCTTCTCTCCTTCTCTCCTTCTCTCCTTGAATGTGATTGTTGGTTCAGGAGTTGCTCTTCTCACCTAAAACCATTTTTTGGAGTTTTTGTATTTAGTTTGTGTGACGTTATCAATCAATCTTTCAAAACTAAAAACATTTCTTACATTTCTTGCATTGCTCACTGTCCCCACTCCCACTAGCCTCATTGCTTTGTCTGAGAGTCTGACAGAGAGGGCCCAGCCTGCTGCAGATCGACACCTCTAATGGCCCCCACCAGGGGTTCATGAATTTTCGGGTCATTACCTAATGGCTCCTTTCACATCTTGGGTCAACTGAAATAAAGTTGTTAACAGTTTTGATAAAACCTTGTTCTTACCAAATTACATGTCATATTTGATCAACTATTTTGACTTCATTATATACCCAAGACCTTGATGAACAACTTTTGTATTGACAAAACAGTTTGTCAATATGTTCTAGTGTGTGCTATGACAACATTTCTAACGGCAACAAAAAATACAAAAACATACTCTATATATCCGGTGTGTTTCAGATCCATCTAAAAGCTGCATAATGATACTGACCAAATTATTGATGGCATAACAATGTAGCTGTGATTTTCCTTCAAAAAGATCTATAAACCACTTTGGAGCAAAGGGCGTGTTAAGTTGATTACATCTAGGTAAATACCAGACCACACCAAGATCACAACGCTTCTCTGAATTCCGCTTGGACTTAGAGGGTTAAGAAAGGCATTGAAACATCAGACATGCATTCTTACCTGCATGACAGGTACCTGCATTTTATAGTTTAAAAAGATTATATCAATAACTTTTCCTTTATATCAGGACCACAGGAAATGTGTTTCCAACATAACTAATACTTTTCTCTTCTGCTGAAATTATTAATCAGTCTACTTGTTTATCCACATTAAAAGTTTTGTGTCAATGAACATTTGTGTGTTGCTCTTAAATATTTATATTTAATTCTATTAAATAGTCTATTTACAATTATTCATCATATTGCCCAAAGCCATGAATGCATTTCTCATATAGGCTTCTGGCTAAACAGAGTTTTCAATAATCACCATTATATAAAAACACATGTTGGGCTATACAATGATAAGTGAGAAGTGAAATTCCCTATACTATCTGACTTATAATTCTGTTGAGGGAACCCTCTCCAGCAGTCCCACATAACAAACATCATGAAAATGGCACCCAAAAAAAAAAAGTGGTTAGCTCACCTTGTTCATGTTTCCAGCCTGCTGGGCATTCATTGCATTGTGTGCTCCCATCTGCGGCCCTCCCTGGGTAAGAGTCTCCGCCAGCACGCTGCCTCCAACGCCCACCTGTGGCCCCTGCATGCCCTGGCCCTGGTACTGCATACCAGGTCCGGGTCGGCCCCGACCTGCCCCTCCAAGGGCCCCGTTCATGACCGGTCCTGACTGGGGTTGGCCCATTACCCCATGGCTCTGCCCACTGTTCATCATGGCCTGGTTGAAGCTCATTCCTGTGTTCCCGTTGCCCTGTCCGGCAGCAGCCCCTCCTTTCTGGACTTGGGCGGATGGGTGGTTGGGTGAGCCTTGCCCCATGGGGCCTTTGCCAAGGACAGCGCCTAGCTGGGCCCCTACCATTCCTCCCTGTTGCGGACTGGCCGAGTTGAGCCCCCCTCCCAAGATGGAGGTACTGCCTGGCCTAAGGAGCTCTGACAGTTGCTTGTGCTTAGAGGCGGCGTCAGGGACCATAGGGTTTAGGCCAGGGCCTCCTCCAGGGCCACCATTGGAGGACATGCCCATCAGAGCCAGGTCGCCATTTCGGATCAGGTCGTCTGGGAGTTCATTTTCCAAGTCAAATAGTGACACGAGATCTAACAGAGAAATGCAAAAAGATGAACGGATTAGCAACACAGCTAAAAAACCCTTTGAGCAATATCAGAATATGCTGAGTGAGGAAAAGCAAAGGTGTTTCATTTTTACTTTAAGATTGTGACAGCAATCATTGGGAGGTTGGAATGAGAATACTTTCAAGAGAGAATTTCCTACATGTACATTATCAAAGAATGCAGAAAGTTGAATTTATAATTGGGCTGGCAGTTGACATAACATTGTTGAAAAGATAACATTGTGTTTGGCTCAAACTGTGGAGGAAATTAAGAGATAAAAGGCTTTCTTACTATGATCACATTATTTGTTTGCCTGTAAGATTGCTCACTGTCAGCTATTTTAATTTGCCATTTATATATATGGGTGTGTGTGTGTGTGTGTGTGTGTGTGTGTGTACAGTATATAATGAAATAAACCATGTTCATGAGTCAGGTAGCATATGGAGAGTTCAAATAAGTTGAATAAGTGTATTTCAAAAGGCATTTACGTGAGTTTTACCAGGAGAAGTTGACCCATTCAAGTCAAGCAATACTGCCATTAGCCTCATTAAAATAACTTGCAGTATCTTATTTAATTTTATGGCTCAAATATTCAGAGTTGGAGCCAAGTCAATATAGAGATATGGATATTTCTTCAAGTCATAGGTTGTGGATGCACTCCCCCATGTTAATCAAAATGCCCTTATTTCACAAATCTGAGTGTTACGTGTAAATCAACAAATGGGTTACAGAGTGGAAGTTTAGTCTAGATGAAGATATAATCGTTGTGTCTATCAGCAACGGCTGAGCAACACTCAAATCAAAGGATCAGGGCCCACTTTAGTTTATTTGCAAAAATTGGTCGACATCACATTTCAATACATCAATATGGACAACAGAGTGGCAGAGTTTACTTTTAAAAGGGGACCTATTTTGAAAAACTCACTTTTTTAGTGCTTGTGCAAAGTCGGAAAAATCTTTTCAATTAGCCCTTGTAGATCTACGTGACGATTCAGCTACTGGATTGCTTATTTCTCACCTCAAACTTAATCAGAAACAGATTTTGGTGTACTTATAAGTAGATATCAGTGAATATTACGGACCAAATACAATAGAACCTGGAGTAAAGCTCAAATCCATTGGCTCACAGAACCTGGAATTTGTGCTCATTGCCCCATTGGCTCTATAATAACCCTATAATAGTGTTGAAATACATCCACCTCCTGAAGAAGAGCAACTTATTGATACTGAACCATATAAATTCCAGTGGTCCATCAATTTACCTCAACCCAGTTATTGGAAATTCACTTCATACTGTGGATGGAGACAATAATTGACATTGTCATTAACAATGAAATTGTTTTTTGCCTCAAATTTATCCCCCCCCCCGCGTCTTAAATGTAGCATTCGTAACAGAATACCAATGCCAAATTACATGCACTCCACACAAACAACATGGCAGTTAATCATAGGCAGATAACATGTTTTTTTTACCACTGGATGGGATGCAGCACTTAGCAGACATTAGGGGGCCTTGTCATGAGAAGCTTTGAGAATCCCTTATCTTATATTTTCCATTATAAAGTTACCCTCAAGTTTTGTTTTCCTTTTGTCAAGCACTAATGAGCTCTATGATCCAAATCACGAGTCTGTGCCAAGGTCCTGCACGTGAGTGTGTTTTGCCAGTAACTGACTGCCAACAAAGATTTCAACAGCATGACAGTCACGCCCCCCCCACATACGCCCAGCTCCATGTCTGAAGCTATCAAATTGCAGAGCTGGAGAGAGAAACCCAGGTTCTGAATGAAAATGTTTGTCCAAATTTTATCATTAAATAGGGCGAGCTGGCAGTTAACCATAATATTTGGCAGATAAGCTTAAGGAAACAAGTGATGTGCAATTGTGAGACGTTAGTTGTGCATAGCTGAGAGCCAGCGCCTTTTTCTTTTCCAGAGACCTTTTCTGCAGAAGGACTTGAAACGTAAAGTGAAAGGGAGAGGGCCTGGCCGAGCCAAAAGGACAGCTCAGACAAATGGGAGGAAATGCAGGACGGCGTAGTGATTCACCCTTGAACCGGGCAATGAGACTCATTAAAACCCAAGGACGTGACATCCAGCGATCATCCAGCAGCAAGACGCACAAAGCCAAGCAGGAGCATCGGGACCTTCAAAGGACTGGTGGAAATCACAACACTGAGTCACACCAAAATCTTCAACTTAACCCCCCCCGAAGATGACTGAGACGAGGCAGCCGCCTTTGGTGATTAAAGCCGCACTTTGCAGCAGCCTGGTGGAAATGCTCCAGTAGAAACACAGGTAACAGGTTGCAGCTTGAATCCGGTAGAGAAAGGGATGAGGGTGGGAGGGGGAACAACAGCCCCCCGTGCTGCTTCTAGAGATGCTCTTCTTCCTTACTATTAGAAAAAAGCATGAGGGATTGTGCCGCCTGCCAAGCTGTGGTGCCATGGCGAGCCCCACCGTAAGCAGCTGTCAGCCCAGCGGAGGGGGGACAAGGGTAAAAGCTGTAAGCGAGCGTGGCAGGGCTAATGGGACAGATTAGATTTAAAAGGTCCAGGCTAAACGGACAGAAAATTGTTAGCATGCTGCCGCCATTGCACGGCAAGGACAGCATATGTTTGAACTGCCAATTCAATTGTGAAGGTTCATCTAAGCAGGGATACAGAGGTGTACAGTTCAGAGTGCTGCACACATATCTAATTACTCTAATGTACTTTCATGGATAATGAAATCTTAATGAAATCCAAGTTTTAATCTCCACTTAAAATGTAAAGGAAATTCTTTAAGCACAAATCGCAGTCTTGGCTGTAGCGCTGAAAAAATAAATTTGCACGTGGCAAGCGTCCAGTGTGCAAGACAGAAATTTATCTGTGTAGACCATTAGCATTCTCAGAAAAGAAGAGAGAGCCTTTTTTAAAGAAGGGTATTTTTTTTGAATTAGAAACACTCGATTTAACGCTTAATAATCGAGAACTTGAACTTGGTTGGTCCCCAACCCCTGGGCCACACCACACCACACGTTAGCGTTGCGAAAGCGGCAAGGCAATGCTTCAGATACACTGCCATTTTAATGAATATGGAACGTCACACCAAGCGTCAGGAAAGCGGCCTCCCACAAGGCTCCTAAATCCCCCGTTTATTTTTTTTACGCCTCGGTTCTTTTTTTCCTCGGGCGCAAAGCTTAAACCGGAGTGTAGATCCAAGTAGATGTCCATTCAAAAGATGTATTAAGTGAAAATATTTAACTACCAAGCCTGGTATGCATCAACCACCCCACAACAAATTAAGTCTCACTTATGCGGAGAAAATATTTTCATGGAAAACAAATATCATGCAGAGGAATAGACTTTAGATTTTACTTCATACTTGGGAAGTATTTTTTATACTTTTTTGGTCTGGTATACCGTACCCGTCGGCAACACGGAAGCGGGACGTCTCCTTGCTGCTTGGAGTGAACTACATGGGGGCTAGGGTTGCCGTGGTTATTGGTGTTACACTGTGTTTGGGCATACACAGATGTGCAATTGCAGAAGTGCAATTATTCGTTCATAGGAGTGTCATGATTCCATGAATTGATCGAAATGAGCGTCCAATTTCGAACCTCAAAATCGCAATCAGGTTTGCGCTTCTTCCCGCAATTTTGTGGGTAATATTATCCAACATGAATGTGATCTCTAATGTAATGTTATCGCTAAAGCGGAGCTTTGGGGGGGAGTGCAGCATGTGCGTTCTAATAATTTAAATAAAAAGTGTGCTTCGATTCAATAAAATATGATATATTTTATAGTATGTCCACTTTATTTGTCCACTTGAGAGTGCAGAGAGCTTGTGAGAAGTGCGGGTATGCAGCAGTATACGAAGAGTAGTAAACCATATGGATATAATTTGGATTGTGATATCACAAATAAGATAAAAATGTTAAACAGAACATGATGCTGTGATATGATGAATAGAATTAGGAAAAAGGTCTCTCTTCAGTGAGCCGGATGATTCGGCTCATATGAAAAGAGCCGGCTCTTAAGGCTCCCAAGCATTTATTTAATCTATGAAATTTTATGTTTAAACTTACTCCACCACAAAAATATAACATCATTTATATGATTTAATGTGACTCGACTCAAAGTAAGTTATTGAAAAACAAGTGTTTTCTTTACCAATCAAGACTCGATAGGGTTAGCGCTGAAAAAAATGTCTAAATCAAATCGAATCATGTATTAAGATACAGACGACAACAACGACTGTACCTCGCTTAATTCTGAACTGATTTTCATGAAATTTAGTTTGGTATAAACGTGAGAAATTGAACATGATACTTGTTACTGGAATAAAATTCAGTTACTGGGGGCGGGTCTCATATTTTTTAAATTCACTACCATGTTTAAAGGAAGAAAGTATCATACGTGCCTCATACTGCACTTTAATTTAACAATTTAGTATTGAATATTTTATATGATTTAAGATGTTATTTAATCATTGGACATCTTGAATGTTGTTTTCATTCAAGCCTATGGGAAAAAGTTCCTTGCTTTAAGTGTTTTACAGAATAAATGGAAAGCAAAGTTATATTAGTCTCCCTTTAATTGTTTTTTTTGCTGATCCGAAAAATTATCTGATCCGTGACTCAAAACCGTGATACGATCAGAACCGTGAGTTTTGTGATCCGTTGCACCCCTATTAACCGTTAACCGGTGGGAGAAATTCCTCACCGTGGCATCCCTAGTGGGGGCTCTAGTCAAACTGACTTGTTTTTACATAGATTTTTCTAGTAGACAGATTTTGTAATAATCTGTCAATATATTTATAAAGGTATTATTTAGCCTTGAATATGTTTTATCAAATGTACAAGAATATATCCATTGCATGTTTTCGTCATTTATTAATCAAACCACAAATAACTGACGACAAAAAATAATCCGAAAACTCTTAATTACAGAAACAGCTGAATAAAAACCAAGGACCCCCGGACGAGAACAGGCACTGGCACCAAACAGACTCCAAATGGAAAATTCAATAAAAAGGAAAAGGTTAAAAACAAAAGCAAAGATTAACTTACCCATTGAAAGTTGAGAAATTTCACAATTTGAAGTTTAAAGTCTGGAGAATTATGCTAACACTAGCACATAGTAGATGAATGAAGACGGAGCCGGAAGATATTGACAAATTGCTAAATGACGCCATGGTTTCGTGTTGCTCACGCGATGCTGACAATGTCGCTTGTGTGGCCCAGGGGTAATAACTACATTGAAACAAAAGTTCAAAGGGCTTCTGTAGGTACTGAATATTATCACTGATCTCCTAACAGTAAACGGTTATATCTAGAACAATGCGGTCCTTGGCTGGTATGGTAAAAAACGTTCCTGAAATTTTTTAAATTTAACAGAATTTATTGGTGTATTTGTGGCACGTTAAAAACAACTAGTGTGCATGCCATTTATTTTCTGGAATTATCCTGCCATTTAACAGAAAATACACCGGCCATTTTGTTTTTCATTGCCAACTATTAAAGGGGACCCTTTTATGAAAAACTCACTTTTTCACTGCTTGTGCACAAACATTTTGAGCTGTGATGGGTCTACTAACACAAAAACTGCGAAAAAAGACAACCCAGTCAGTTTTTTGTGAACCGTCTGTTTCAGAAAACATGTCCTAAAAATGAGCCATTCAGCTTTGCTGCCTGATTGACATCCCTGAGGGAGTCATTCTAATTAGAACCGCACCCCATCTGACTACCTCTACCCACTGCTGAAGCACGAGCAGACCTAATACCATCGAAGCTAAGAGCTAAGCATGTGATGTGCTCTCTTGTTGGCTTAGAGACCAGCACAAATCTTTTGAAAGAAAGAGCAATTAATACCAATTGTCCGTGACAAAACTGCAGATGATGGAAATATAAGTATTGTGCATGTGTGTGTGTGTCCACGGTAGGTTGACTGTACTGTAATCTACAGCACGCAATCTAATATGAGTGAAGATTCAGCGACTGTATTGCTTATTTTTTTGCCTCAAATTTGGTCAGAAACACATTTTAGTGAACTGATTGGGTGAAATCAAGAACGTTTTCGGATAAATACAACAGAATCTGGAGTAAAGCTCAAACCCCATTCGTCCACAGAATGCAGAACTTGTGCTCAAACCTCATTGGCTCACAACTCGGCGCGTCGGGAGGGTGGCACCTCACAGTTAAACAGAGCATTGCGAACATGATGGATTTAGAGTCATTTATAATGCATAATCTGACTTATTTTAAGCAAAAGAAAAAAAACAAAAAACAACACATGTTTTGGGGACCTGGGAGACCTTACACATTAAAGTGTGTAAAAAGGGGCATAATAGGTCCTCTTTAAGTAATTGAATGCAATATTCAAATGACTTTTTTGTCATTACACTGCCAATTCTGATGCCTTGTCTAATATTAATGCTAAACGCTTGACAGAAGCTTCTGCGTGAGAGAAAGATGAATCTTGAATACATTTTTAAAATTTCACACACTACATCGGACAAACTTAAAAAGAAAAAATCTTAAATAAAAAGCATTACACCCCTATCAATACCATCAATTTTGAATGTGTTTTACATGAAAATGTCAAAAAGCCTATATTCTGACCTATATTCTGATCGACACCATCTCTTAGGGATCCAACATCAAAAAACACTTGCACAGAAGGCCATATTTAACCCATACAACTTCAAGTTACACTTTAGAGATTAAGCACGGCTGGTACGACACACTTCATTAGAAAATGGCTCACCTTTATCCTAAGTGCATGATTAATGCCAGTTTTCTCAAAAGAAAATCATTACTTTTATCTATATATATATATCTATAAAATTGTTTTTACTAATTTGACTCACACCATTTGTGCTGTGAACTTTACCCCTCTGTGCTTAAATGCAGTCCAACGGGGCAAACTTTGAAGCCTTAAAAACATTATCTTCTTTTCAAAAATGGGAAACTCCCATAATAGTCACAGGTGTATTTATTAGGGGTGGAAACGACTATCCATTACAGATATTGGGTTCTGTCCGATTACTTTTGACGTTTGATCATTTTGAGTTCATATCCGCATCTGAGAAATACAATTTTCCTCTCATTTGGTCTCATTGGGTATATCTGCTGTACGTCAATGACAAATATGTTGCATGATAGGCCAGCTGCACAAGCGTGCTTCCCACCCATAGTCCCTCTCCTAAGCTTTGTGGAAGATGGCAGCGTGTGTACAATGCAAGGCTCAGAATCTCTCCAGATTCTGTGAACGAGTAGTTATCTGCCTATTTGTTTCATGTCTGTTCACTCAACAGTTGCTGTTCAACAGTCGTGCGTACACATCCTACAGCAGACCGGAAGGTTAAGGCATCGGATCTTGCAAAATTGACAATCATCAATTCATGCTCATTCCAAAGATCGCCAAGACACTGGAGGCTACCAACCAGGTTACGCGGATCGGAAGCGCTCGCAGGTGGCATCAAGATTGTATACAAAGGCAGGGAACCAGGGGTGAGCTAAGGGCTAGGCTAAAGCTACCTCCCCACTGGCTATCAGCCCAGCATTTTCCTCGTCAATGTTCGGCCTCTGGCGAACAAAATGAAGCTGCTTCTTTGGATCACCACTCACAAAAGTATTATGGACTGCAACATGATTTTCAAGGAAACATAGCTCAACGGAGGCATTCCCAATAGCACCATCGAGCTAAAGGGTCGCTGATGGCGCAGGTACGTGGTGCATTTATGTAAACAATGCTTGGTGCATGGACACTACTATCATTGAGAGTCACAACTCTGCTAACCTAGATCACCTCATGGTTAAGTGCTGCTTAAGATGGGGGGATTTAAGCAGCAGAACTGACACTACTAGCTAATCGGTAACATTAGCTAGCAAGTGCCAACCTGCTAGTGTACCATTCCATTCACCAGCTGCTAATAGCCTGACGTTACACAGATACACATGTGTTCTCATTATTGTTGATGTTCTCTCGCATTTTTTTCCTTGATAAAAGCAGGTTGCTCCTTTTACTGCCTTCTTTAGGCAACTTCCAGTTTTTACGATACCGACCAATGCAATCACGACCATTGGGGTACATTTTACGGATACCAATCCGATTAATTACGATCTTCTTTATGTGAAACATTTTTTTGAAAATGCTGCATTGCATTCCAAGCCTTACATTATCTACAAGAGAGAAGCAGTGTTTCTAGTCTCTTGCATTATCACAGATAAAGCCAAAAGAGCAGATTTGCAGAACAGCGAAAGAGCCAATAAAATCCACAAGAACGTGATAAAAATGCACACTTTGCAGAATTTTTTTTTTTGTGGAATAACATGTAAAAACTGTGTGCTTATATTGTAAACTTCCCTTATTTCAACAAGTAGATTTTACACGTTATTTTTTTTATACAGCTACCGAATTGTCCCCATTGGACTGCATTTATGCACAGTGAGAAGCTGCAGCAGAATGGTACATTTCTCAATAGAATAGCGTTCAAAGAGGTTGTGGTATGAACAATTTAAATATGGAAGGTGGCAATTGTCCTTCTGTCAAAATACCCCAAACAAAAAACAAAATGCACACAACAAATAGACAAACTGAACACAAAAAATGTGTTCAAGATAGTCATGAGTAACTTAATAAATAGTTATTTTGGATGTCTAGATGTTAAACGAATGAGTCTTGGGCTCCCTCATTGTTACTTTGCTCTGCTTGGCCAAGGAAAAAGACAAAAGCACATACAGACGTGGACAAATTTGTTGGTGCCCTTACAGCTCATTGAAACAATGCTTAATTTGTCCTGAAAAGTGATGAAATTAAAAGCAATTGTCTCATGTATACTTGCATGCCTTTGGTATGTCAGAGTAAAGCAAAGAAACTGTGAAAAGAGATAAATTATTACTAAAGAGATCAATTATATTCTAAAATGGCCTGGACAGATTTGTTGGTACCCCTCAGAAAAGATTATCAATAATTGGATTATAGTGATATTTCAAACTAACTGTTTTCAGGTCCCCGGGCGCATCGATGAATGCCGCCCACTGCTCCTGGCTGCCCCCCCCCCGGAGGAAGGACAAGCCAGGTTGGGTCAAATGCAGAGGCCTCATTTCACCGGCCACCATCCAAAAGCATGTGCATGTGTGTGTGTATGCATGTGTGGTGTGTTGCGTGACAATTAAAGATTCTTCTTCTTCTTCGATTGGACTCACAAAACTTTAATCTTATAATCAGTCATTCAGCCTATTTAAATGGAGAAAAGTAGTCACTCTGCTGTTTGGTATCCTTGTGTGCACCCCACTGAACATGGACCAGAGGAAGCAAAGAAGAGAGTTGTGTGAGGAGATCAGAGAGTAAATTATAGACATGCATGTTAAAGGTAAAGGCTATAAGACCATCTCCAAGCACCTTTATGTTCCTGTGACTACAGTTGCAAATATTATTAAGAAGCTTCAACATGGGACTGCAGCCAACCTTCCTGGATGCAGCCGCAACAGTAAAATTGACCCCAGCTTGAACAGAGGGATAGTGCGAATGGTAGAAAAAAGCCAAGGACAACTTCAAAAGAGGTACAAGCTGGACTCCACGATCAGGGTACATGAGTGTCTGATCGCTCCATCCGTCGCTTTTTGAGTGACAGTGGACTCTATGGAAGAAGACCCAGGAGGACTCCACTTTTGAAAGAAAAACATAAAAAAGCCAAACTGGAATTTGCTAAAATGCCTATTGACAAGCCACAATGCTTCTGGGAGAATGTCCTTTGGATAGATGAGCTTTTTGGCCAGTCACATCAGCTTTATGTTCACGGGTGGAAAAAATGAAGCTTTCAAAGAAAAGAACACCATACCTACTGTGAAACATGGAGGAGACTCGGGTTATGTTTTGGGGCAGCCTAGCTGCGTCTGGCACGGGGTGCCTTGAATCTGTGCAGGGCACAATAAAATCTCAAGACTATCAAGGCATTCTGGAGCGAAACGTACTGCCCAGTGTTCGAAAGCTCTGTCTTAGTCGCAGGTCATGGGTCCTCCAACAGGATAATGACCCAAAACACACAGCTAAAAGCACCCAAGAATGGATAAGAACAAAACATTGGATTATTCTGAAGTAGCCTATGAGCCCTGATCTGAATCCAATCGAACATCTATGGGAAGAGCTGAAACATGCAGTCTGGAGAAGGCACCCTTCAAATCTGAGACAGCTGGAGCAGTTTGTTCAGGAAGAGTGGGCCAAACTACCTGTTGACAGATGCAGAAGTCTCATTAAGAGCTATAGAAATCGCTTGATTGTAGTGATTGCCTCTAAAAGGTTGTGCAACAAAATAAGGTTTTGTTGCACAAATAGATAGGTTAAGGGTCCCATCATTATTGTCAATGCCAGTTTCCTTAATTTTATTATGTAAAATATTCTGTTGAATATTTTGCTGAATCAAAAATAAAAAACAAAGTTTGATTTATATTAAATATGGAATAAACAATGATGGATGCCAATTACTTTTGTGAGTTTCAAGTTATTTCAGAGAAAATTGTGGGTTGTTCTTTATTTGTCGAAGGGTACCAACAAATTTGTCCAGGCCATTTTAGAATATAATTGACCTCTTTAGCAATAATTTATCTCTTTTCCCAGTTTCTTTGCTTTACGAAATGCCAAAGCCATGCAGGTATAAATGAGATAATTGCTTTTAATGTCATCACTTTTCAGGATGAATGAAGCATTGTTTCAATGAGCTGTAAGGGTACCAACAAATTTGTCCACGTCTGTATAATGTCAAATCCACACAAGAAAGGACAATACTTGCACTTAATCTTAAACATGATGCTCCCAATGACACAGTGGTGCGCTGCACCTGTAAATCAGGGGTCATTGCTGCTGCCCAATTGTGAAAACCATAGCAAGAGAGAAGGCTTAGCAGTCGAAGATACGTTGGGAAAGTGGCATTTATTATGCTTCAGCTTTGGTTGACATGCAGAGAGAGGTTTAAATTAGAGATGAACCGATTTATTGGCTGTACATTGGTATCAGTTGATATTCGTCCTGATGACTGCCATTGGTCTATCAGGAAATAAGATTACATTCACCGATGGCAGTAGTGTGCTGGCTAAATATTGCCGTGTTTCCCCACACACAGACTTTATTTGGGCGGGCCGCCCAGGTATATTAATGGTCACCGAAGTAGATTTGGCGACCCATTTAAGCAATGTTTTTTAATCCATCAGAGAGAACGATGCCATCCGCAATCGATTACCGTATTTTCCGCACTATAGGGTGCACTGGATTATAAGGCGCACTGTCAATGAATGGTCTATTTTCGATCTTTTTTCATATATAAAGCGCACCGGACTATAAGGTGCATTACGCGAAACAAAACAGTCAGATAAGTCAGTCAGTCAAACTTTAAACGTGTTCACAATAACTCTCAATATTGTTCAAACGTGAATGAGCGTATTCACAATAACTCCCAACCTTGTTCAGTTATAACACGTAAAAAACAACACAATACACTCACTTTTTCAGTTCATTCCTCGTCCACAAATCCCTCAAATTCTTCATCTTCAGTGTCCGAGTTTAACAGTTGGGCGATAACGGCATCCAGCATGCCCAAATCCCTCTCGTCATTATCCGAGTCAGTGTCGTTGCTGTTACCTGGCAGTTCAGTGATGATTCATGGACCCTGTTTTCTCCACAGTGCGGTTCACGGGGATATTAAAGGTGAGGGGAACCTCGTCCATGTTGGTGATGTGCTCTGGCCGGATCTTCTTTTCAGTGATCTTGTTTTTGCAGTATGGGCGGAAAGTGGCCAGCTTTTCTTCGTAATCTTTTGGCAGTTGCTGCGAGACGGTAGTTCATGTGTGGATGGAGAGATTACGTCTTTTCATAAAACGAAAGCACCAAGAAGGAACGCCTCGAAAGTCATTGATATTCATGTCCCGTGCTCACGCTGTTGCCTTCAGTCGAATAGAGACTGTAGAGACGCTTCTACCTGCTGCTCTCTGTTCTATAACCCACTGTTCAATTTTGTCCTCTAACTGTGGCCATCTCCCTTTATTCCCCTCGGAAACTTCTGTGTGGTCTTCTTTACTTGGCGCAGGTCATCTTCTTGCTTCCTCCACTTCCGTACCATTGATTCATTAATGTTGAATTCTCTCGCAGCTGCTCTATTCCCATGTTCTACTGCGTGACTGATAGTCTTGAGTTTGAAGTCTGCGTCGTAAGCGTGTCTCTTGACATGTGCCATTTTGGGGTCCTTATACACACAGTAATATTGTGGTGAAGAACAGTATGTATTACTCCGCGACGCTCCTGACTACGGTAGCCGTAATGCTGCAAGCGGTGCGGCTTTGTAGTTTACCGTTTAGCGCCGTGTACCACACAAAATCGCTTTGAGGTCGGTAAGCACAACCAGAATTAATCCATATATAAGGCGCTCCGGATTATAAGGCGCACTGTCGTTTATTAAGAAACTTAAAGGCTTTTAAGTGTGCCTTATATTCCGGAAAATACGGTAACTAATTTAATGTAATTCACGTAGACCGCTCTCTGGTTCAGAAAGCGCTCCAAGCAGGAAGTGATTCTGCGCTCACGAAACTCGGAAAACTGTATTTAGTGTCAGATGTATGCCGTGTTCACGGGAACTTGTAAAACTGTCATTTGTCTCAGGAGTAATTCTACTGAGGCCCCATGTGACATACGAAGGGTTTATCAGGGTTCAATCAGGGTTTTTGAGGCCGATCACTCGAAGCAGGAATGGCCGATACAGAACACCAGGCCAATTTGAAGCCTTCTATTCATCGTGTGGCATTATTAATTGAACTATTCTTAACAACAGTGTATATTAAGTATTACAATTAGGAGATAAGAAAGTATCATGAATTGACAACTGTTTTTTGATTGTCGGGCAACATGTGCAACATATTCCACTCTCTCTTAAGCCCGTTCACACCTGGCACTAACATGCATCTTTGGTGATGATCACAAGTGGACAGCTCTAATGCCAGGTGTAAACGCACCCAATGCGTACTCAATGCGGTTTGAGATCCGATGGCTTAGACCACATTGGGAGGTCACATTCTTTTAGCAGTGTAACGGCGAATGTGTCCTGGGCCACATTGAAGGACCGCCTACTAAACTGACGAACTCTGCGGAAGTACATACTCAGTAGCACGCCAACGGCGTGTCTGGTCGGGAAAGTCTCCCTGTTACAGAAGTGCAGGATTTATTATTTATAAGTACTTAGACAAAAAAAATTCGGTTTTTACTAAATTAAGTCCCATGGCAACAGAAAGTAACTAGTTATGACAACAAATGATGCGATGTGGATGTAAAGACAATACGTATTAGGTGTGACTTCTGTGTACTGACCACACTGATGCATGCACAACTTGAGTTTTCAAGAAGACCGACAGAGAGAAAAAAAGATGCATTTTAAAGTTTTTTTCCGCAGTCAGGTAAGAGAAATTAATAATATATTGCAATATCCTAAAATCGAGATGTTATCGTATTGTGCGTGAGTAGGGACGGGACCGATCCTATCCAATATCGGTATCTGGTGCCTATACTGACGTCATTCATTGAATATCGGACTGGCATCTCTGATCCACGCGCCAATCCAAATTCCATTCCATAGCTTGTGCTGGACCCCTAACCCGCCATTTGATTTTGCTCATTTAATGGAGCTACTGGGAGTTGTAGTTCTATACTTGCAGCGCCACACAAACTATTCACCGGATGAGGATAAACTACACAGATATGTCCTTCGGCTTGCCACTTGCGTCCGGTTTAAAACCCAAAAAATCCTATGTCAACGCTGTCCCCATATTGGAATAGCCAAGACCGGCCTGTTAACAAATGTGACCCAACGCAGCAAAACCTGCATTATCGCGCATTTCTAAAATCGCCAGGAGCAGCCAAATAAGTTGAAAAAAACTTTATAGAAGGAAAACCGAGTTTGATTTATAATTAGTAGAAAAATGTTAAACTGTGGAGTTAAATATTCCAATTAGATTACATGGGGAAACACAGTTCACTTTCTGAGACGCTGAACAACGCCGATCGATAGTTTCCTTTAAAGTGATTGTCCAGGTGAAGATCATTCCTCCATATTCCATGTGATGTGAAGTCACAATGTGAAATGTTTTGATAAGAGTTCAACCTTAAAATGGTACTACTTTTACAGACACAGAGACATTGTGTAGGGGGTGTATACCAACATATACCAACAAAGAAGTAATGCTGACATCACTTCCGTAAACAAGATGAGGATCCTTCGGTTTCACTTGTCTGTGAAAACTCTGTGTTATGGCTTCCGAGAAGCGGGTGGCGGATCTAAATCATGTCGCTGACCTTAATGTGACCAGTGCGATAGATCAGAGTGAGTGTAAGCAGCATGTACGGGACTTCATTTTCCACGATGTTAATCAGTTCTCCGACAGCAACGCTGAATCCAAGCGTTATCCTGGACTTGGAGAACATTTCAAACAGCGGATTTCACCCTGAATGTGACGATGAAATGCAATATTTCCAAGAACAACTGGAGGAGACGGACAAAACGGCCGTTGATGACGTGATGAAGTCTTGAGGTTGGTGATGCAGATTATGAACAAGTAGCGTTGGACAAGATTCTCAAGTTTACCTGCAGATGCAACCAAGGGCGAAAAGAAAATGAACCAAGGTCCCAAACAGGCTCTCAGAGTGTAGCTGGGGAAGGGTTGGGGTTAGCCCACATAACTCCCAGAACGTTGAAGATATTTGGCATATGCATATTTATATATTAAACAACACACCCAGGCTGATAGACAGACACTCATAATATTGATACATTTTGTTGTGTTGTCTGCACTTTTAAACCCCTAAATAATTCCACTTTTATAAAACATGTATATTCTTACTGTTAAATAAAAGTTTTTTTAAAAACAAAAAGATGTTGTGTTTTGATGACACTGTTCAACATTCCCTCAAAACACAAGAACAATGCAGAAATTGCGCCATTCAGCAGGGTGTCAAGTCCCCATTTAGCAGGGTGTCAAGTAGCCGGTGATAAGTAGCCATGTGACAATGTTGGTCCTCCAAACCATTTGCATTCTGTGAGCTGGCTGAATGAAGCCAAATGTGGGGGAAAACTTTGAAGGCGATTATCTCAAAAACACAATTTGCCACACCCTTGTCATTAACAAGTCATAGCTTTAAAAATATTTGCTTGATTTGCACAGGTGACACCTTGTTTTGAAGCTCTGATTCTTCACTATCAAATGATGCAAAACAAGTCAAGCCAGGAGAAGAAGAATTTATCATTTTCTATAAATATACATAAATTATTTCATGTATGCTTAAACACCACACCGCCGTGGCAACAATCACGCTGTCTCTGAAGTGCGCTGTCTTTGGGGTTTACTGTTCATTGCAAAGCAAGCATTGTTCTTAATCTCCCCTTTGCAATAGACTTTATAATAATGATGATAATAATAATAAATACTAATATCTCTTGAACTTGTACTTAATATGGACTCAACTGATGAGGGTGCGTTCAGAACATGTACCTCATGAATATTCATATCTTGCCCAGAAAATAAATCCACTCGTCTGGTCTTCAAGTTTTTCCTCCCAGCTAAATAAATAAAGATATTTATTCTGGAATATGATGCATTGAAACGATGTAGTTGCAACGTTATTGTCCTGCTGTGATCATAAAAACCACTGTCGGGAAAGGTAATTATAAAATTGGCAAAAAAAATAAAAAATAAAAATAAAAAAATAAAAAATAAAGATTAAAAAAAAAATAAACCCCACTCCTCTCAACTCCTCTCTGGAAGTAAGTCCCCCATCAGCACCCCTCCCTTTCAACCGTCTGACTAAAACAGGGTTCTGTCAGGGTTGAGCATCCCTCAAGGCGATATACAGCCTAATACAGCTGTTTTGTTTCCAATTAAATCTTGATGCCCATGTAAAAATATATATATATCTGCACCAGACTATCTGCTACGTAACACCCGACTCATTTCATCGTGGAGGAAGGCAAAATATTCAAATATTTAACAGGCAAAGAAGTAAAAGTGTCGTAAATATCCCTGTAGGGCAAACCAGCTCAGCGAGTCTTGCCTCAAACTTTCCCCAGTTTAAATTAAATGAGGATAAATGCTCCTCACACCAAATCACAAAATCTCCTTATGTTATCAACGATTGTTTGTTAAGGTTAACAACTATTGATTAAGGAAATTCAATTCAATTTGCATCCCTAATTGGAATCGAAACTGAAAAAAGGTGGATTGGTGCATCTCTAATTGTGAGATCCCTGCCAATTCCCCCATTTATTGTAGATTTATTTATTTTATTTCCCATTGTTTACATGAAAAGAAAAAATGCCCATGTGCGGTGTCCCCCACAGGCTTGAAGCACGGCAACTAAAGTCAGAACAAACCTTTAAATGAGGCCTTGAGATGATATGAGATTCAAGATTCAGCAATTGGATTGCTTTTTTTTTATATTAAAAAAAAAAGGAAAAAAAGTGCAATCCCTGATGTGCAATGTGTCAAGATATGTGCAATACACTTTATACTCTGGTTCCTATTTATGTGTTTTTTTTATTTTATGATTTCTTATATTTTCTTTCTTTATATTTTTCTTATATATTTCTTATATTGTTTATAGTGTGTACCTTGATATGCTCTATTTTCTGCTGTCCCCCTTTTGTTGCTGGAACAACGTAAATTTCCCCGCTGTGGGACTAATAAAAGGTTTATCTTGTCTTATTTCTCGCCTCAAATTTCTTCAGAACCAGATTTTGGTGGACTGATAGAGTGAAATAAATGAAGTTTGCGGACTAAATACAATGGAACCCAGAAGTCAAGCACACAGAACCAAGAACTTGTGCCCAAATCCCATTGGCTCACAGAACTAGGGGCCTCAGGAGTGTGGAACCATCCACTGAAATGGACTGTGCTGCCCCCTGAAAGTCAACGAGTGGAATCGGCAGTGGGAAACCCGTCAGTCGACTTCGATTTGTCAAGTCAGGCAGTCGTTTTTTTGTCAGTCAGTGTGCATTACAATTAATACATTAACATGATAAAACAGAAGCTTACAAAAATTCACAGGGACAACATTTCAATGGAAATGAATCATGAATCATAGAATCATAGACGCATGGAGAAGGGGTGATCAGGGAGCGAGTCACAGAGAAAGGGTCCCCATTACGCACGTTTTTCGTTCCATATGCACTTGTTTCGTTCCATAAGCAGGCGTAAAATAACCTACATCTAAAGTAAAAACACACTGTTTGCACTGCACCATAACCCTAGGTGGCCATCTATATGGCCTATAGGGAGAAACAGCCCACAACCCCCACCCCCTGAAAATTTGCATTGAACAGCCGAATCCAATTTGACCGACAAAATTCTCCCCCAGGTAAATGTTCAGAGGCATGTTAGAATGGCTAGACTGCATTATCTGGGGAGTTATTTCAGCAAAAAAAAAATCTAAAACATGTTTTTGGGACCTCAGATACCTATATTACCTTCTTGAAAAGCAACATAATAGGTCCCCTTTAAAACAGTTCAGATATTATTTTTTATAATGAAGATTTCTTTGGTTCCCTGGTATAGAAGGGCGAATAAATAACAAAAAATAGTTGTGTCGGCCCAGAATTTCACAATCAATTTAAATTAAAATGGCCAGCTGTTAAGGAAATCTGCCAGTCCCGCCTTGGAGGTTAGTATCCTGTGGATAGCAGAGATATTTGGAAAATAGAGGGGGCAGAGTTGGCGTGAGGGGGACAGCAGTAGTGTAGGGTTGCTGGGGTGGGGTTTCACTCCTGTTTGGCATCTAGTAATGCCCACCCACCCCTTTCCCTCCCCTGCCATCTTCTCAATCAGTTCCGCTTCAGCAAGACATTAGCCCGCAGAGCAGAGAACACGCCTGCCACGATCCCCCCCAAAGCTGGTCGCAGGCAGCGTTTTTACGCTTGACTGTATCTCTATGTACGCTAATGTTAACATAGCAGGAACAATGCTCACCCAGGGGTCGGTGCCCATTCACCGAGGCCAGACGGAGGGAGGAGGGAAACCCACAAGGTGAGCCACGGTGCTGGTGCCCATATCGCACCACAGGCGATGCTACACCCACTCAGCCGCATAAATGAAAACAAGCCTGACAGCAGTCTGTGTGTACACATGCAGACAAGACTGGAGTATTGTGAAAAAAGATAAACATATTTACATAAGGCTGTATACAACAGCTTACGCTGCAGTGTGCTGTGGCAGGGATAGGCATTTAAGCTGTCCATCAGAGAGAAAAAATACATACGCTATAACAGTGAGAAAGTCACTCACTGAGCCAAGTTCACAAAAGGTACAGTATATTAAATAATGGCTGTCTTCAAAACCTGGTCAACTTCAACCCCTGTCTCTTAACTGAGCAGTTCAGTTGTTTCGAGATTTCTGCTGGCCAAATACAGGTTTGGATGTGAAGCCAGAATAAAGGCTCTGTTACAGAAAAAAATTAAATCTATGGCAATACACCTCTACCTACACATGTTACAAAGCGATGTTCTATACACGCAGAACTGCTAATCCACTTAATACTTTGACCCTATTTCTGCATCAGAGTGTGAGCAAGCAATGGGTAGGTGGGGATCTAGAAAATGTGTGCTGGACCAAAGTAAGACATTTAAGGATTGGTACTTTGTAGGTTCAACCTGAACCTTTTTCCCTCCCCACGAATGATGTCACACTCGATATCTTATGCTTGTTGAAGATCCCTTGCCACTAGGACTTCAAAAAAGGAGTAGCTCTTACAACACTGTGCCATGTCACACTGACAGTGTACAAGGAAGCATGTGCCAGTAAATGATGGCTAGGGTGGCATCTCGCAGCACCAGATGATTCATCCTGCCATTTGACTGTTTTATTGCCCTGTGACAGCTCCTGTAACCTCCACTGAAAAGATGAGCTACCTTGGCCAGAAACCGCTGGCTGAGGGGCTGCCAGAGACACTGCAGCTGCCAAGTAGTGACCAGGAGGGACAAAGAACTTCAGCATCTCTCAGCTGTGTGTAAATGGCGGACAGATGTTTCCAATCTCCACTGCAATTTGAATTAAGCTACCGTTCTGGGCTTTTGTGTTCTCTCAGTGAGATGAGATTTCAGAGGGGGCCGTGGCGATGTAATCCTAAAATTTCCCTTGTTGAAAATTAATGAGCCACCATGTCAATTACGCTGCCGACCCAGACAATTTCCGATGTGTGCAAATAGAATAGAATGTTCATTCATGTTCATCTCGGTGAGCATGTTAAAAAAAATAATTTTTTTTAAAGTGTACACATCAAGGAAGTATAAATGAAATTCAAATGAACGATTTTCAAAGCTTTGGGCTGCAGACTACTGTCATATAGAAGTAAACCACAAAGGGATGTTTGCGTGTGCTGCACACACTGAAAACAATACCTTTGTGAACTGCAGCCGGGGAAAAAAAGGTCTTAAAATACTTGACAGTCCCGGGAACGTAGTAGCCCTCAGTTGAATCAGTGCAGGGCCAGCACAAGTCAGCCAGTCAAAAGTAGGATCGACTTTCAGTGAAAGCGGAGGAAGCTCGGGAGTCCAGGGGATGCACTCCAACAGGTCGTTCATTTCTCTTGGCTGTTTGACATTTCAGATTCCCTGGCTGTCAGGTGATGCGGAGCCACACCCACAGCATGCTCTCCAGTCCCATGCTCCCTTGAGGGAAACACACGGTGCACGGGAGGGTTTCCCCAGCCTTCCTGTCACACTCACAACCCCCCATGGGAGGCCTACATCCAATATGCTATTCGTAATGGGTCGCAGCAGGTCAAACTTGGCCAACGACCCTACCCACTGGGTTGTTTCTAAACTCACCAATTCATCTCAGCAAACTTAGTTTTCAAACCAGTGAGGTCATTTCAGCAAACATGCACACACACGTGATCCATAAAACGCAATCGGTTGTATATACGTTGAATGGACGACGATCGCCCGAAAAGACACGCGTCAAGTTAAGGTGTTGGGCGGGTTTCGCGCTGCAAGATACTGACCCCGAGGCTAGTTTCTAATGTTGTCTCAAACACACTTAAAAACCTCGCACGGCAAGTGTATTTTGATGTAAGGCGTCTCCTCGGAAAGCGCAATACAATCAATACGCATGTGCATCACGACGATCAAGCGACGGGAACAGGTTGGGAAAAGCTGCAAAACAGTGTCGAAACTTTGGGAGGAACTGGGGAAAATCAGTACAGCGGGGAAATGTGGAAAATGCAGTAAACGTGAAAGAAAATAACGACAAAGGGAATTACTGTTTATACGATGAACTTACTTAAAATATTATGACAAGACCAATATTACACCCCTGATACAGATGTAGGCGAGGGACTGACTCTCGGGTTGAGGACGGAGTGTGCAACCGCCAAATGCTTCCCCCATAGAGTGAAGGCAGCAGCATTAGTTCTTACCTGGACCGTCCGAAGCCGACAGCGCAGGTGAATTCAGCTTCGGTCGCTTCGCGTTTGGGGGTCCGACATCCAGTAAATTGTCAGCCATTGTGGTTTGCAAATAAGACGACCGGTGGCTTAAAACAAAACAACAAAAAAAATAAGTTTCCTTCCGACTAGAAATCGTGAAAAGTCGCAGAGAAGCGGTTCAGCCTGCGGTTCAAAAGAAGGGCAACAGCGCCACGCTTCGCCGTCGACGGTCACCCCATGACAATTCAACACCCGACACCCACATAATTATCCCCAATATCCAGGTCTAAAAAAAATAATTTTGGACTGGAGAATAATAAATAAAAATTAATCTGAAAATCTTGAGCGCGTGCCCTTCTCCGTATTTTTCCGCATTTTCGCGTGCGCGCAGAATCGTGTTTTCTTTTTTCGTGGTCGAAACGAGCCGCCTTAAATTATATTTTCGGCTTCGATAAAAAGAGCAAAATTCCACAAATATTTCCTATGCGTCGGTCTATTTTTCCCGACGCTGTCCGCGGGTGAATACATCCGTTTAGGAGCGGAGGCATACAGTGACCAGCCGCGGCTCTCTTCCGAAAAGGGAAACCAAACATTAGACGACAGAACCGCGTCCAACCCTCACATGTCTGCGGTAAATTTCCTCGGAAGGAAGAGATCGTTCGCCTTTGTGTCGGAAAAAGCCGCCCGAGCGCGGTCTGGGGGGGGTCGAGGCGGTTTAAAAAAAAAAAAAAAATAGCGCTCCCCGAGAAATCCCGATTCTGAGCCGCGTCAAGATGGCGGCTGTTGATTCCTCCGATACAAAAAAGTTTTTTTTTCTCTCTGGCTCGAGGGAGGGAGGGAGGGAGGGAGGGGAGGGAGGGGGGGGGGCGGTGGGAGGGGAGGAGCCAAGCCGTCACGCCCCTGACGCAAACCCACGTTCCGCCGTGCGTCATGTGCTCTTGCGCGAAGTGGCCTCTGAGGGGTGGAATAACCCCAAAAAACAACACTAACTGTACTATTACTATTACCCTACTGCACGCCAAGCCGCCTCCTCGCGTCGAGCGTATCAATCTGATGTGCTTTAAACCAGTGTTTTTCAAATGGGGGGGGGGGGGGGGGGGTCCTTTAAGATACTGCAGGGGGTACTCCGAAAAACCAAATAGAAGTTTTATTAACGTTGGTTATATATAAAGTGTAAAAGAAAAACTGACATAATACACATAGCACATCGCTTATGTTATTTCCTTTCCTCCCAATGCAAAAAAAAAAGTTTTAGAACCAGTGACCACACACCCACTGGATGAGATTCTGGCTCAGGGACCCCCCCCCCCCCGATCTGAGGATATATTCAATTGTTTCATACAATATAGTCCACGCTTCAACGCCTGTCGATACTATAGTTAGGAAGATAACAGTTGAACTATGTTCGAAACAGTCCCTTAACGTACATTCTCCGATGTCTCGTTGAATTGAAATGATGGCGACGTTTCACCCTTAACCGTTGTGCCGGGGACGCCCGGGAATCGGTTGAAGGTCTCCGCTCTGAGGGTCCCCGGACCCCACATTGGCCCCTTGCAGGTTTGTGACAGAAAGCCGATTAGGTCTGAGAACTGGTGCACTGTTCACCCCCACCCTGTTGCGTGACAAACATTAGATTTTTGTTTGAACATTCAAATAAAAAAAAATGAAAAGAAGAAAGAAAAAGACCCATCAAATCGTTTTTGAATTGATAAATAAAAAGAAAATGATGTATCACTTCATTACAGTGGACAAGCACGTGCTTACTTAATGCAGAGGCTACACATTGAGCAGGACATCGCTTTCCAAAAACAGACTTTATTTGATATTAAACTGAATTTGCATACCCTCGAACATGCTATTTACAAAAACCTCAATTGAATTTGAATGATGCTGTAGTAGGCTACTTTATTACTGCCTATAAACATAAATATACCGCTCTGTGTCATTTTACAGGCTCATTTCAATTGAAGTCTAGTAAATAAAAAAAATTAAGTCCCGAAAGCCAAATTGTCCCGATAAGTTTATTTTTCCTTAGATGGGATATTGATTAAACTAATTGATTAAACAGCCAAATTCCAATTGACATCTTTACTAAAGTCGTCAAATCCTTTCATTACACACTATCACAGTTCAACAGATACTCATACGTGCACATGAAGGTACGTATTATGCCACCACAGTTATACCTCTAACTTTCCCCATTTACTTTTTAATCACGAACATGCATGTGTATAAATCATAGAGAAATGCCAAGACACAATACTATCGAAACGCATAAAGTATGTACATGAAAAAAACAGGTGCTTGTGCAAGTTTATAATAGTAAGAGTATAAATCAACTATTAACATTCACCCAAAAAAATATGCAAAGCAACAGAGATTATCCAACTTTTCAATGGCAATGACACTCTTTGGCATCAAAATATTCCCAGCGTATCAATTATATCTCAAATCAAACTCATCAACGTTCATATTTGCAGTGAAGGCAGTGTAATGCTCCAGAAATAAAGCTCAATACAGGTTGAAAAACTTGGTGTCTACCAAATTTTTGGGCCTTAACATATATGACTGTTCTCTTCCCCATGCCAGGTTAAGCATTTTTCCAGAAATAAATAGTACATGATGCAAACAAAGTTCCTAAAAAATGATTGTAATGACATGATCAGAATTATTAAAAATTAAACAAAAGTGCATGTATCTGGCATGTCACTGATGTTTAATGACCTCCAGTATATTAAGCACTTCCTTTTCATTACAGCAACACTGGTTATTTCCATGCAGTCTATAGAAGGATAGGCGTCCACAGGGGTTATGTTCTCATGAACCAAAAAATAATAATTTCTCCTTTTAATCTGATGAGCTTTCAAAATGATTATTGCACTTAATAGAAGCTAAATGCATCTCAGCATCTTTTTTTCTTCCAAGCGAAACACATAAAGTTAAATAAAAAGGTAACTGCGTTGAAAGAAAGCAGTTGTTACCATATAGCTCCACTTGTGTGGAAAATGCTTGATGTGATTATTTTGAACCAATTTTATTATTTATATGTATATATTGTTAAAGGCACTGCTCGAGGGTAAAGGGGCATGCATTGTAGCTCAAACTCGTGATGTGGGGTTCCTTTACGTTGAAGAACGAGGAAAAAGTTAACATTCTCCTGTTTCTGGATGAGAAAAGCTGTTTCGGAAATGCGAATCTCGCAAAATGAGATTGAAGGTTTCGTAACAAAGTGAATGGCAGAAAAGTTAAGATGAGTGCTTTAAAGGCACTAGCCACAAAAAGCCTTACACAAGACACTTTCCAAATATAAATCACAAAAAAAAGATAAGTGCTGCTGTTGACGTAGATTGCAGTTTTAATCTTAATCAAATTAATAGCCTTTGCAACTGACAGACTGTCTCATTAAAAGCATCCATTGTTTAATGATCAATATCGACATGAAGGAAGTCAATATTTCTCTCATTCTGGACATGACGGCACAAGGCATTTGGTAAGCTTTTGATTGGTATTGGGGAAACTACCCCATCCTGTCTAGAAAGTACAGACTACTTTCATTGAAATTCTGTACGTATCAACCCGAGAGCGGGTACACCGGGAGCTTCCAAATAATGATATTGCGTGCCTTATTTTAGTGATTCTGCTGCTGCAACTAATTCTAGTTGAGGGCACAATTCCCCATAAAACTAAAGGTTCTTGGCAAGACCGGGAAAAAGAAGCAGCCAGGTTAGAAATAAGGACATTGATTATCAACAATTATCAATTATCTTCAATTGCACTCTATAAACTTTCTTTACCTGACAGTTTTACCAATTCGGTATGATATCCCGTCTACACCTCTCTGCGTAAAATCTCGGACTGGAGTTATCACAACACAAAATACATATACACAGATACGTATATGCATGCACAGAGACACAGCACGCTACTAGGTCACCTCCACCTGTAGCCTGCATTCAATGTGTCTTTCATTAAAGGTTTTGCTCTTTGATAAATACGAATAAAAACACCAGTGTTTTTATGCAGGTTTCTCATGCAAATTGTACTTATAAATGTCATGATCTCAGAACATCCGTATTTCCCATTGCGTTACGTACGAGATCCTCGGACTGCGGTACTCTCCCATATGCACGGTCAGCTTGTTGGGTTCGTCGCTGATAAAAGGCAGAAATAACACTGTCATGAAACTGTACAAGGTGTTTCAAAAAGTAAACTTGAAACAAATACAAATCATTTCCACTACATGCCTCCTCCTTTCCCCACGGCCTATACATTTTCTATCCTAAAGGCACTTAAAGAGATGAAATACAAAAAATGGCAAAACAACATCCAAAGAATCAAGATTAAAAGTGATAACAATGATCAAGTGGGGTTTATGGGAGACAATGGGATCTGCAGCAAGAAACCTTTTTTCAGAGTCATCCATAGTATATATGTTGTGTATGTTCCCGATCCCCGACAGTATGTGGCGCGCTGCCTGACCTGCTCCTCGATGTCCGCCCAGCTCCCTCCAGTTTACACTGCATTTCTATCACTAGCCAGGGAGACTATGTGTAACTTAAAAGATCTGCTGGCTAGCTGATTCTAGAAAGAGCTCTGTGTGTGCTGTCTGCCCACCAAATTTAAGATGTGCAAAAAGGCATGAGCAAGAGACTTAGAGCTTAAAGGGCAAAGGATTAATGATAAAAGCGCCATTGTAGAAAACTCTCAAAGCGCTCAGATTTCATTATTACAATTATCTCCACGCATGTCCTCTTCCATGTCTTTCTGCGTGTCTGTTGTGCATGCACTGTTTTGGGGTGCATCTTGCTGGACCAGGGAAGGGGCGTCATGCTGTTTGATATTTGTAGAAGGAGGGGCTCCTCCTAGATTTGTAATAGGCAGGGAGGCCAGGCTGGCGTGAGACGTGGAGCGCCTGGTGTGCGGAATTTCTTTGGAAATACGTCTTTCGAAGCTTTCTGCCCTCTGTCCACTCTCTACCGCCTCTCTCTCGTGGCCCTGGAGGCTCATGCCAGCCCCTAGGCTGGTGGAGGAGCCTGCGGCCGTGCTGGAAACAGCGATGTTGGTTGCGTTAGAAGTCACGCTCGTGGTGGGCACCATGCTGGTGATTTCATCAGTTGGCGAGCGCCCAATGCTACCGTCCACCTGTGCCCTGATCTCTGGTGAAACTGAGAGTTGGTACTGGGGCACAGGGCCGCTGTCACTGCTCTTGGGATACAGAAAGGTCTTCATCTGACCCTTCCCCTTGACGTTGACTGTCCCACGGTAGTCAAAATCATATTCCATCATGCTGAGCACACAGTAGCTCTCTTCGCTGACCTGCACGCGGCACTCAACACCTGTGGTGTCCATACGGCTGGCAATGTTAACTGTATCTCCCCAGATGTCGTAGAGCAGCTTCGTGGTGCCGATCACGCCCGCCGTTAAAGGGCCATGGTTGAATCCAATGCGAAGTTTGAAGCCGAAGCCAAGCATGTTCTTGTTGAAGTCGTCTACCACGTGCATCATTTCTAGAGCAAAGTCGAACAGCGCCCGGAGGTGGGCATGAGGGTGGACGGCCTCCGCACACTGCTGCGAGTTGAGTCCCGATGCTGCCATGTAGGTGGCGCCGATCGTCTTGATCTTCTCAATATTGCTGAAGAGGGGTTTCCGTAATAACTCGTCAAAATCTCCAATGAGCTCGTTGAGGACGCGATAGCACTCCTTCCCTCCCTCATAGCTTTCCTCATAGAACTCACTGAAGTTTACAATGCTCGCAAAGATGACCCCCACGTTGTCATGGTTCTTGGAGTAGCTCTGGGTCACCTTGAGTTGTTCAGCGACATGGATGGGAATGATGTTGCGGAGCAGCCAGTCAGCCTGGTCTCGCATGTTCTGGATCTTAATGCGGTGCTGATCAGCCTCCACGTTGCCATGGTAATGGAGGCGGTAGCTAACTTCAAATTCACGGTTAAGGAACCAAACCAGAAGGAGGAGCAGGAAGAAGGCCACACAAGCTTCGGGCCCCAAGAGATCCTTGGGCTGGAGCACAGGGTCTGATGGACTGTCAATCATACTGACGGAACTGTTGCTGTTATTGGTCAGCTTACCTGACCTAGAGGAGTGGTAGAAAGATGATTAATATCTTAAAGGTCTTCATTATCAAACAAATCTATGTGTGGCAGGGCAGTGGGGACTTTGAGAAGAGACAACTTTGCCATAAACAATGCAGGAAGCATAGGCAAATTATTCTTTAAGTGCTCAATATCAAAATTCATATTGCCATTTTGCTCACCATAATAAAATGCTGTTTGAAATGCTGAAAGAGAGGAGAATAGACATTTAATCACGGTTTAATCACCAAGTTCAAATGAGTAACCATCTTTTAAAATATATTTTCAATGTTATTGCAATTGAAAAATAATTCTTAAAGCCCCTGTAAAGTAAATTCCAACATTTGTTTCTAAACACATTATACATGTTGGAAAGTAATGAAAACATGTGAAAGCACTGTGAACGATATCATATTGAATTGTGGAATTAGACTGTTTAACGGTTTCTCACCATTTTTGTGTTCCGGATTTTTTGGGCGGGACTAAAACATGACTCGATAATGTAGAGCGGTCATACGTGGCCCCTCCCCTAACACTATGCATGTGGAGAGCGCATTAGCGTCAGTGGTTCACCGGCTCAATGGCGAGTTACTGCAGCCTACGCTCGTTTTCTTTCTAGCTATGGTGCCGTCGTCCCCTCAAATGCATCCTACCTGCATGCCGGAATGTACATCACAGCTCCGTCTCCTTATTTACATTTACATTCTGTCCTGAGCGTGGTGGCTCCCCCCAGCTCCGTGCGCTCCCGGACAGACGGGCGCCGTCCCGGCTCTGGGCACTGCCCGGGCGCACAAGGAGCCGGAACAGAGCCCTGCTGCCCAGGAGCGCACGGAGCTGGGTGACCCGCAACAAGTATCCCATTTTCTCATGTTCTATTTTGAACTTCAGAGCAAAATCAAAACGATGAAAAACAGCCCATTATTGGTTTTATCATTTTGGATTTGTATATGTACATATCGGATTGGTGGTGTTTGACACTTGAGAGAGGCTGAACCTCTCCCCATTCAAATTTGGCTGGGTGGTTAATAACACATTTTTCCATGGTGTGACAAACTCGGAACACATATTTATTGTTGCTTTACAGGGACTTTAATTATTGATTTGGTAGTGATAATTTCTGTACACAAGTTTTCTGTACCTGCATGGGGGTCCAAAAAGCAGTGCCAACACTGTCAATCCAACCAGAGTAGCAAGGGCTGAGCGCATCCAATAGCTAAGCTGGCAGAAGTTACAGTACTGGATGATGGCTATGATGATGGCACAGCAGGTGAACATGTTGAACTGGAGAAGAAATAATTTTTCGTCAAAGAGCGATAGCTTTTCAAGAGAAAAGCAGTGTGCCACATACAAAACACAGTCTATTATCCACATTAACATAGACAACGGAAAGACATAAACCAAGAGTAATACAGTCAGGGATTTAATATATCTAGCTTTATAGCTTTACCGGTTAAGATGTGAGTGCACAGTAAGAGGCTCCTCTGTAGTTCACAATTTGAACAGGGCCAATGAAGATGCGACAGAGATGGCAGATCAACAAATTCTGTCCAATCATACGTATGGCTCCACCTCTCTCTACAGTATTACTTTCAGTGGTTTCTTCCCTCCTAAATCTATGATCGCAATATCGGCCCACCTGGATGGAGAGGTGCATGTCACATGTGACATGAGAGAAGACGGCCACAGCAGGCAGCGACACCAGGACGGCTCCTATAAGGTGACGAGGCACCCAGCCCGAGATAGCCCTCATCAGGATCCTGGTGCAGCGCAACACGCTATTCAGATAGAACGCCATACTAGAGGGAAATAAAAGGAGCCTCAAGTTGAAACACAGCCCTCAATAAATACGCAAGAAAAAGAATCAATCAATCATTCAATACATTTTGATGCTTACAATAAAGTTACTGCAACTTGTCCACTTCTTGCTTTAGGCAAAGCATGGACTACTAAGATTGTATACAGTATATTATCTTTAATCAAAGATACAGCATCAAAGGTTTTTACAGGCTCAATATAGAATATAAAATTAGACCCATAAAATTAGAAGTTAAGCCCAGTCTCCTAACCCTCAGTACCCTATGTCCTCCGTACCCCATTCCCTCTGCGCCCTATGCCCCCAGTATCCTATGACAGTCAGTACCCTAAAGGCTGCTTTATAGTTGTGCGTCAAATAGACACCATAGGTACGCCGTGGGTGTCTACGCCGGTGTTTGTATTTATGGTTCTGCGTCGGGGATTGGGCAAGTAGACCGCCGAAATGCTAGATGGGAGGTTTGAGTCCATTTTAGCACAGAATAAAAATGGATTGCGGTTATTTCACGCTATAAATTGAGTGTCATTTGTTTGTCTTTATAATTCTTTATAGAAGATTAGCATTTTCTAAATATAAAGGTATTTTGGAGAGGTGCACATAAGCTACAGCAGCAGCCTCTGCGGGCTATGCTGGTGACGTAGAGACCTACGGCATACCTACAATGGTAATTCAACCCAGAACTATAAAGCACTATAAAGCAGTACCTTATGCCCTCAGTACACTATGACCTCAGTACTCCATGCCCTCAGTACACTATGCCCTCGGTACCGTAAGCCTTCAGTGATCTATGCCCTCAGTGCCTAAGCCCTCAGTCCTCTGTGCCCTCAGTACCCTATGCCCTCTGTGCTCGATACCCTCAGTACACTATGACCTCAGTACCCCATTCCCTCAGTACCGTAAGCCTTCAGTGCTCTATGCCCTCAGTACCGTAAGCCTTCAGTGCTCTATGCCCTCAGTGCCTAAGACTTCAGTACTCTATGCCCTCAGTACCCTATGCCCTCGGTACATTATGACCTCAGTACCCCATTCATCGTCTGATCAGCGATGGACACTTATCACCTGGTCCCCGGGCGCGTCCACGTATGCTGCCCACTGCTCCTGGCTGTGCCCCCGGAGGAAGGACAAGCCAGGATGGGTCAAAAGCAGAGGATCCATTTCACCGGCCACCATCAAAGCATGTGCATGTGTGTGTGTGTGCAAGCATGTGTTGTAGTGTGGTGTGTTGCGTGACGAATAAAGACTGTTTCTTCTTCCTCTTTCTTCTTTCTTTCTTCCCGCAGTACCCTATACCCTCAGTACTCTATGCCCTCAGTACACGATGACCTCAGTACACGATGACCTCAGTACACGATGTCCTCAGTACCATAAGCGGTGCTCTAGGCCATCAGTGCCTAATCTCTCATTACTCTATGCCCTCAATACCCTATGCCCCCAGTACACTATGACCTCAGTACCCTATGCCCCCAGTACACTATGACCTCAGTACTCCTTTCCCTCAGTACCCTATGTCCCCAGTACACTATGACCTCCGTACCCTATGCCCCCAGTACACTATGACCTCAGTACTCCTTTCCCTCAGTACCCTATGCCCCCAGTACTGTAAGCCTTCAGTGCTCTATTCCCTCAGTGCCTAAATCCTCAGTACTCTATGACCTCAGTAAGCCATTCCCTCAGTACCCTAAGCCCTCAGTACTCTATGCACTCAGTACCCTATAACCTCAGTGATCTATGTCATTCAGACCCTAAACCCACATATCTGAGGGAATAAAGGGGGAAACTTTAAAAGGGAAAGAAGGATCCTCCTGACCGAATAGCTGTCTACTGGGAAGACAAAATCTTGAGCGGTATAAAAAAAACACAGAATAGCTTGTTTTTCCCTTGATGTTCAACGCAACTCATTCTTGTCAAGTAATTTGAGTTTTGTGACTCCTGTTATAAAACAATAATTCCTGGCTATTGCCAGAAAGCTAAACTACAGATGAAAAAAAATACTACAGAATGGTTGTTGTTGTCTGCATGAACTAATGGCTTTTTATTCTGCCTATCTCATGCGCCTCTCACCGTATCACCAACAGCAAAGCCAAAATTTCCAGCAGGGCAGTGATAACGGTCACAATTAGAGCCGGGGTCGACAGGCTCTGTTCCGTGAGCAATGGCCGGAAGAAACAGGACAGGGAGAGCACTAGGAACACTGCACAGCACAACAGCATGTCCAGGAAGGAGCTGAACGTCGGGCTGGCAAAGGTCTGCACAGTGGCCTGGCTCTCCACCTGGGAGGGGCGGAGACAGAGGCACAGGACACAAAGGGTAGGAAATAAACAAAAGTCAAAGGGGAGACGAGGGAAGGAAACAATCAATTTCTTAATTCTTGGAGCACATTCATTTTATTGTGACAAATCCGACAATGGAACTGTTACTGAACATGGAAGCAAATACTCGCATATGTAATTTATCATTTTTGCAGTTTGCATGGCATGATGCAAATGTATTGCCTACCCATCTTAATGCTCTGTGAGCAAAAGAATGATGAAACTTGCAAAAGAGGATCTGGGACCAGAGGACACATTGCAATAGCATAAACAAAGTCTTGATTAACCTATAAGGCTCCTTAAATTAATCTGTATTTGCCAAACCTTCTTGCCATATCCATTTGAATAATCATTGTTAGGTCTCCGACCTGTTTCATTCACAAAATTGATCATGTACTACTGTAGCTACGCCAGCAGGGGGCAGTAGACGCTAAGCGGACAAGCTTGTTGGGCCCTGCAGTGATTTGTCTTTGCCGCAGTCCCGACTTATCTGATAATAGCACAGTGCTTAGGATCTATCCAGACAATATCCAAACACAGAAAGACAGTCACACACACATATTGTGACAGCAACAATAAGATGGTCATGATCAGACAGAATAATTCTCTTATCAAAGTCAGGGCAAAGGTAAGTGACTCCATCAGCATGGTGGAAAGCGCACGCACACACGCATGCACGCACACCAGAAAGTCACATAGTAGACACTCAAGACGACAAGTATAGGTGGGCATGCACACAGCCATGGTGCTGTGGGTACAAGAATGATTGGCCAAATACGCAGTCACACAATAAACACAAACATACAAGGACAAGATGGTAGAAAGTTTTCTCCTTCTCACTCACAAACACACGCACCTCCTTCTGGTAGCTGGATCGGTAAGCAGACTCTAGGCTCCCCTCTATGAACGTGTGACTCAGCTTATTGATGGGTGGTTTGTAAAAATAATCCTTCATCAAACTGTCAAAGCAGAAGAAGACAGTTAGGTGTAGCAGGTAGCATCAAAAGAAAAGTGCGGCACGGCGACAGCATGAAATCACCTCGCCGACATCGCAACGTGAACAAGGCGCGAGTGTCCCCCAAGCCACCATGCCTCACCTGTCCTCCTTGATGACATCCACGAAGTGGGCGTCGCTCCTCTCTCGGAAGTTCTTCGAGCGCATGGGGATGAGGGCGGAGTGATCCATGCTGGCGCCCACTCCCATGACCATGGCTCCTCCGCTCCAGCTCTTCTTCTCCTTCTCCTGCAGCATCTCGCACAGGGACGTCTGGCTGTTGGTCAGGGTTTCCAGCCGAGGACTCAGCAGGCCGTTCAGCGCTTTGGGGCTGCGTCCCGGCGGGGGAGCCGGTTGAGCCGGGGGACACTTGAGAGATGAGGAGTCCTGGGGCGGAGAGAGGGACGAAGGCGGAAGTCATATGAGGATTTGCAATTCAAATTGCACCCCCTGCTCGGTGCTAAAAGAGACACTAGAAAATAAAGTACAACATTTTACCTTCAGAGGTAGAATGGTTCATCACACTGGAGGTGCTCTCTAAGGTACACTCATTGTACCCTTGGCATGGGTTTTAATTTGTAATTTTGTACCTCTGTTGACATCTCTGTGCCAGAAATGGTATGAATTTGAAGGCACAATGCTGTGGTGAAGACTTCTGCAAAGTTTGCTCAGCCTGGCTGACTGAAAAAGCTAGTGTAAACACGAGTCTAATTCGGCAGCCGGGGTTAACTTCCATTCCGTCAGACCGAGGCAATGAAAGCGCATAAACCTTATTGCTGTTGGCCTTGTGGTCAGCATGGCAGCCGTTCCGCATCGCTCCTTCGTCCGAGCCTTGGTCCTCCGCCGGCATCAGGGCCACACCGCGCGACAAACAGGGAGACTAGGGGGGGGGGGGCACAGAGAGAAAAGAGGTGATAATGGTATGTTGGGGGCCAGATGGAGAGACAAACAGAGGGAAAGAAAGAATTATTGAAGGGCAAAAGAACAGAATGAATAGCCAAGACGAGAAAGATCAAAAATAAGAGGGAGATGAGTGTTGCGGACAGCAGGGGGGGACAGATGGAGGTGATGAAACACCAACCGCTCAATTCTGATTAGCACATCAGACGAGACAGAAAGGACACAAATCCAATCACTTTAAACACTTCACAAGAGCCCCCAATAAGGCATATCGCAGCCGTGTTTCAGTCGGGGGTGACATTATCTGCTTCAAGGCACCTGCTGAGAATGACTGGAAGGGCTTAGGGTGTTTTGTTAATCTGACACACCTTGTATAGAATAGAGGAAGATCTGGTCCGCACTCTGTTCTGCTTAGACATACAGTATATACAGTATACAGTATGTACAATATGTACACAATAGTGTGTGACCGATTCACGTCCAACTCTGCGGCATTTAACAGGCACTCAGAGGTACAAACACATACACACAGAGAGCACCTAGCCATCCCTTCAAATCCTCGAACACTTTTAGATGCCAGAAAAGTATCTTTTAAAGGTCGCCACTTGTGAAAAACTCACCTTTTCAGTGCTTGTGCACACCGATCAGCCACAACATGGCACACTGATCAACCATACCTGTCACTGAATAACATTGCTCATCTCGTTCCAATGGCACCTGTCAAGGGGTGGGATGTATGAGGCAGCAAGTGAACAGTCACTTGTGATGGCTAGACGACTGGGTCAGAGCATCTCCAAATCGGCAGGTCTTGTGGGGTGTTCCCAGTATGCAGTGGTTAGTACCTCCCAAAAGTGGTCCAAAGAAGGACAACTGGTGAACCGACGACAGGGTCATGGGCGTCCGAGGCTCAGTGATCCACACGGGGAGCAAAGTCTAACCCATCTGGTCTGATCCCACAGAAGAGCTACTGTATCATAAAGTGCTGAAAAAGTAAACACTGGCTATGATAGAAAGGTGTCAGAAAACACAGTGCATTGCAGCTTACTGCATAAGGGGCTGCGTAGCCGCCAGAGTGCCCATGCTGACCCCTGTCCACTGCTGAAAGCGCTTTTTCTTCTACATCATGTGGATGGTTGGGGTTAGGGCCCGATCCGATGGGGCATCTGTGGGATGTGCTGGAACAACAAGCCCGATCCATGGGGGTTCCACCTCGCAACCTCCAGGACTTGAAGGATCTGCTGCTAACGTCTTGGTGCCAAATACCACAGGACACCTTCAGAGGTCTTGCGGAGTCCATGCCTCCACTGGTCGGAGCTCTTTTGGCGGCACAAGGGGGAGCTACATGATATTAGTGGTTTTTAGTGCTGGTTTTAATGTTGTGGCTGATTGGTGTATAATTTGGTCTCTGATGGGCCAACTAACAGAAAAACTGTGAAATAAAACCACTCATTCAGTTTTTTATGAGCTGCCTTTGTCAGAAAACATCTCATTCAACAAGCCGTTCAGATTTGCCTCCCCCTCCTACGTCCAGGGGGGGTTCATTAGAATGAGACCACCACCCACCTGAGTATCTCCATCCACAGGTTGAGAACTCACTTTGCGAAGGTGCGCCATTTTTCTTCTCGCAAGTGCCAGACCCGCTAGCATTATGTGGAAGATAAGAGCTGAGCATGGGAGGTGCTCTGTTGTGGCTGCACAGACCAGCACGCGTCGCCAGACTAATTCGAAAATGTCTGAAATCCCGCAGTTCATTTTCCATTTCCAAGGGGTGTTACCAACGGGCGCAGACGAAAATGTCTCTGGACGCAGTTGGATAGACCTACAACCAATCAGAGCCATGACACGCGTGATGTAGCGCTGAACGAGTGAGTTGGTAAATTAAACTCACTAATTAAAATTCCCTAAATCCCGTCGGAAGTACGGCAAGCATATCTCTCTTATCAACAAAAGAGTGATATCCTATGCCGCTGGTGAAAAGAGGAAGAAAACCAAACTAAGATACAGAATTGATCGACAGGATTGAAGGGGTTGACCAATTACACTCAACATCACCCTCTGATAATCTAATACGGAGAGAGAATTTCGCTCGGGACAGAATTTGATACCCTGACTAACGATAACGCTATAGACCTTCATTTGAAATCACGTCATAATTTCTACAAAACACGGAGAGCGCGCCAGCGAGCTCTTGGGCCATCAGCTTAAGCAGTCTGCAGCTGCAGTTTTTATATCTGCAATAAAAGATGGGGAAGGTAATATTGCTACGGACCAAAGGGACATCAACGTTCAATTTAAGTCTTCCTATGAAAACTTGTATACCTCAGAAGCAAGTAACAAAGAACTAGTAGAGGACTTCTTTAGTTAATTGGAAATGCCCACCTTTGATGAACCAGACTAATCTGGTTTGGAAAGAAATGTAACAATAACAGAGCTTGATGGTGCAATAAAAAACATGAAGTCAGTAAAGGCACCAGGCCCTGATGGGTATCCAGCAGAATTTTATAAAAAAAAAAAAAAATTGGGAGCCCAAATTACTACCGTTATTGTCAAATGTATAAGAAGAGGTCCTGGGGGGAAAAAATGCTCTTCCCCCAACCATGGCACAGGCCTCTATCTCATTATGATTACTCAAAAAGAATAAAGATCCGTTGTCGTGTGAGTCGTATCGGCCGGTTAGTCTACTATGCCGTGACTATAAAACTCTAACCACGGCGCTGACAGGTAGACTTGAGAAAATTGTGGCTAAAATTGATACATCTAGATCAACAGTTTCATTTTGGGTAGACAGTTATCAAGCAACCTTTGCCGCGTAGTCAATGTTATCTACCGACCTAACGATGTTGAGCCGGAGCTTATAATTATCCTCGGACGCACAAGAAAGCTTTTGACAGGATTGAATACAGCGACGTGTGTTTGGCCCTATATTCTGTGCATGGCTCAAGATTATATATACGACGCCTCGAGTCTCAGTACGAACAAACAAGATGATATCGAACTATTTTCCTCTTTTCCGCGGAACGAGACAAGGGTGTCTCCCGAGCCCCCAGATATTCCACATCGCCACCGAGCCCCTGGCAATAATGCTAAGAGAGACCGCTAGTCTGGTTGGACTTAAACGTAAACTATCGCTGTGCGCGGATGATCTTCTCCTTTTCCTTTCCGATCCACATCTATACCGATTGCTCTAGACCGAATCACCAAGTTCGGGCGGGTGTCAGGATATAAGTTCAATTGAGCTAAAAGTATTATATTCCCCATGAATGACAAAGCAAGTGTAATGTCGGTTTCGGATTTTCCCTTTTTCCGTTAGCAAGGACAGCTTTACTCGCTATTGGTGTTGGTGTCACCTGCAAGTACAGGGGTCTGTTTGACAATAACTTCACAACAGCGTTTGGTACCGCCAAACAGGACACGGAGGGATGGTCGGCTCCTCCCCTCGTCGCTCGCCGGCAGGATCAATTGTGTAAAAATGACCACCGTGCCCAGATTTTGATTCCTCTTTCGAGCAATCCCAGTCTTTATTCCTACATCCTTTTTTTAAGGAATGAAAAAAGCGCACACCTGCTTTTACTTGGAATAAAAATGTGCCTCGAGAATATTTGAGAAAGAGAAAGAATATTTGGAAAGACAAAAGGGAGATGGTGGTCTGTCTTTACTACTGGGCGGCCAACATTCACAAGGTGTTTTGGGTCCCTGATCTATCGGCGGATGAGTCTCCAGTCGGGTCTGTTATGGAGCAGCGTTCAAGTAATCTAGTGTCTCTCTTCTCTCACAGACGCTGGCTCAAGGAGGTAATGTTCTATCTTAAGCTTGAACAGCTTAAATACACTGCCCGAGGCTCCACCGAGAAGCATTATAAGGTCTGGCAACCATTTCTGACCTATTTTTTGATTGAGTTCACCTTCGTTAATACAAGGTAGCCAGCCCTGCCTTTACTTGATTCTACCTTTCATTTTAAATTTTTCTCAATTTTGATTTGCCATTTGTGTTTTTGTTTTGTTTCAAACAAATGTATTCATTAAGTGCCAATTTCTTGTATCAAAGTGGTATCTCACTGATGGTTTATAATGCCGAGCAGTAATTTGTTTGTCTTATTTTGGAGTATTGAGTACTACTGAGAGTGTACAATATGTGTGAAAAATCAATAAAAATATGAATATAACAAAAGTTTTTAAAGAGAAAATGTACCTCCCAGTTTGTTGAATACTGTTGCGAGAGCAGCTTCAACAGACCGTTCCACGTCAGGAGCAGCCATCTTGGTAAGGTGCCGCGATGGCGCATACAACAGACCGTTTCCGCATGAGCCGCAGCCATCTTGGTAAGGTGCCTCAACGGCGATAGCTGATTCAACAGACTGTTCCACATCGGCAGCAGCCATTTTGGTAAGGTGCGCCAACGGCGCTCCTCTGCATGGACATCGTATCAAACCCGCCCCAGATTAGATAAATGGTTGTGATTGGCCGGACCCGGACAAGGTCGGGTGGAAATCTGTTTGAATGGGAGGGTGGCTAGACCTATTCCGCAAAACAAATGAAACATGAGCTCACAGATTTGTCTGGTTCCCAGGCTAAGCTAACGCTAATAGCTGAGAGTAATATATTAGATGTAATTATCTAGAAGTTCACTGGGGTTACTTGCTGCAAGTTCCACAATAATGTTTACAGTATTAGTTTGTTAGTTGAACTCCATCTTATCAACACCCTTAAATAACGGGAGAGTAAAATGAGCGAATGGGTGGTGCCATGGTGATGTTCCCAGAGGGTTTCATGCTGCTGATTTTATAGAGATTCACGAGAAGTTTACTGACTTGCCGCGAATCAGGGAGGCCATTTCACCTCCGACCCCGTCCAGCATGTAAAGTGGGGCGTGGGGCGCAGCAGCTCATTTGCATTTAAAGTTCAAGTTCAAGTTCAAGAGATTATTTGTCACATGCATATACATACGGTCATACATATATTTAAAGCTACAGACACACAAACAGCCCGTCGGGAACCGCACTGAAATAGAGGGTTACTGGCATGTTAGAATGGCTAGAATGAATAATCTGAGCTGTATTTTCAGCAAAACATTTCAAAGACATGTTTTGGGGACCTCAGAGACCTATAATAACTTATTGAAATGGAGTATACGTTGTGACCTTTAAGATAACGACTATTGAGCTGTTAGTTTGAATTTGCCGTGTGTCTGTGTGTGTGTGTGTGTGTGTGCGTGTGTTTGTGTGTGTGTGTGCGTGCGTGCGTGCATCTCGAAGCGCAGGCAGGAGATGAAAAACTTGGATTCATTAGTCGTCGGCAGAGGACCCGTGAATGGCTTCTCATCATCCCCCCTGAGCCAAGAATCTCATTAACGCCTCACACCGCTCTCCTCCGTGCTGTTCTCTCCTCCCATCCCTGGTACAGCCTGTCCTCACACCTCACCCGGCCGAGTGTTAGCAAACATTGAATGTAAGTGAAACTTTATTTATATACAGCAGCACCATTCGAACTTCTAACGGTCCAAAGTGCTTGACGGAGGGGCCGGGCCGGGCCGGTTTCGGCTCTTCCCAAAGGCGAAGATAGGCGGCCGCCTCGGGCGCCATCCCGAGGGGGGACCCAGTGTGTTTTTATTCTAGATGTAGGTTATTCTCCCTGACTCTCTCCCCCATCACACCCTCTCCACGCGTTACGCGCAGAAAATAATCTTCACGAGTCCACGTGTGCAGGGTCTGTTTTTAGTTGTTTTATTTGGCGGAACGGGGCGCTGTGATCGGGGCGCACGGAGGGCCGTGTTGGACTCACACATAGAAAAATTTATTTATGATTCTTATTTAGAATTCCTCATTGAAATTTTATCCCTGTGCACTTGAAGAATCTCAGTCGACCGACGGGTTTGTGACTCGTCAACTTTCCCCACAGTCGACAGGCTCGGCTGATCTGATCGTGAGGGGCAGACTGTTCCACAGAGATGGAGCTCAAAAGACAAGTAGCGGCCGCCCTTGGTTTCAGCCTGATGGAGGCCTGCTTTAAAAGTGATTAAAAGAATCTTAAAAGCAATTCTGAATTTGATCGGCAGCCAGTGCAAGGACGACAGATTGGGGGCGATGTGGCGACTGCGCTTTGACTTGGTAATAAGCCTCGCAGCAGCGCTTGCACCATCTGCAGTCGAGCCGCGGTGCCTCGGCTAAGGCACGAAAAAAAGTGCATTGCGATAATCAGGGCGTGAAAAAAACAAAAAACAAAAAAAAACAAAAACACGGATGATCAGTCGAGGTTGTTAAAAGACGGGACAGCTCGGATTTTGGAGATGTTTGTCAGTTGAAAAAAGTAGCGTTAGACCCGTTTTGTTTGTTTTCCGCGCGCGGGTCGAAATTGAGTTTTGGATCGAAAATGAGACCAAGGTTTCTGGAGGTGAACTTGAATTTACCAGCCAACGGGCCAAGTGAATGAGAAATGCTGGTGGCTCAATGTAACTGTGAAGTAACTGCAGCCTGGGTGGGTGGGTGAGGTGGTGGTGGTGGTGGTGGTGGTGGGGTGGGGTTGGGGAAGGGGGGTAACTAGACCGAATTTAGAGGCAGCGCAGCGGCATGTAATGTCTGGCAAAGGATGAGGAGAAATAATACGATAAGAAAGCGGCGTAGGGCTTGGGGAGCGTCCTGGGAGACAGTGGAATGAAATGAGAAAACTCCAGCTGATTGGGGAGCAGAGTGGAGCATAATGGGGCGCTGTGTTCTGCGTTGATGAGTAATGAGGGTCAGCTATTATGCAGATGGTCGGCCGGGGAGCGCTTTTTTCGGCTGATCTCACTGTTTTATTGTCGTTTCATTAATGAGGAATCTCAACGCGGCATGGACAAAATATCTACTGCGCGCACACACACACACACACACACACACGCGCACACACACACACACACACACACACTATTTAAAGAGATAATGAAATCTGCAACTTTTAAGTCCTACCATCATTCTCGAATTGAGTAGGTAAGTGAAAGTGTAAATAAATAACACCATTGCAGATGAGAAAGAAATGTATCGCTATTGAATCTCATTTCAGGCTTGTAGCAGAGAATAAAGCAGCGGTAGCCGAAAAATTGGTTGAAGAGGACTTGCACCGTGACAAATAAAATCAGCCAGAACCCTTTCGATAGACCTCTTCTTCCCTGTGCTACTTTGAGACTTCTGCTTATCACTGCTACAAAGAACCTCCCCACGTCGGCCTTCATGTCTCTCCATGCACGTGCATGAGGTGCATAAAACAGCCTTAAAACATCCTAAAAGAAGGACAGGAGGAAGAGACGTGGAAAAATACTTAATGCACAGATTTTTATCCTACTGCTGGGACGGCAAAATTAAAATGAACTTGAAAGCCCTCAGTAGAGTGCAGACCAACGCCAAAGACACAATAATTCATATTAGGTCTATGGGCCTTTGGTATGCACTGTCCTTTGAACCATCTTAAACAGTTTGGGAAAAAAAGGTCCAAGATATAGAAAAATGAAAGGAGCATTCCTTCCTCTGCAACTTTTTGAGATCTAATTTACCGACAGACAGAAATCCAGACCAACTGAGCTAAAAAAAGACCTTCCAGACAGAGACCCCAAACTTCTCACACAATTAACAAAACATTTCACCACAAAGTTCTTCAACAAATGGGTGTGTAACGGATTATTCTATTCTGCCGGCATAAGAAACATTTCCGCTAATAGAAGAGAGACACCTACTGTCGGGTTGGATTTCCCTGAATCTACTCCTATCACAATACTCACTGTGGCTCCGTCCGGGTGCAGGGTGCAGACCGGGGGGGCTCCGTCGGGCGTGTGGTCCCTGGGCATAGCGCAGGCGGATGCCCCTGGCTCGGCCGCAGCCGCCCCCAGCAGAGAGCAGGTACAGCAGGGGCGCTGCTCCACCTTCCTCCCCGAGATCAGGTAGGTCTTCAGCCCTGGGAGAGAGAGACACGCCGACACGCACGCACGCACACACACACACACACACAGGAAAAGGTACATCAATGACAGATCAATTCCTAAATCCGGGGCTGAAGATCCTGGGATTTGGTTCAACTGCTTCCTCAGAGTATAAGGGCATCATTTTTAAAGTCATTACAAGGACACAGTTGAGAGTCGCGATCGTGTTGGACGAATTCCCAAGTCGAGTTTTCAAGCAGTTCCAGAGTGATTTCAGGTTTTGGTACAAACCAAGAATAAAAGAGGAGAAATAGAGGAGAAGCTTGAATATCAATAGAAAAAGGGGGAGGTCTATAAAACACAGTAGATCAATCTCTACACGCCCGTACACAGCATTTGATATGAACTGCTGAACACTAAAACCTGCAGTGTTCCAAAAATACATTTTATCCTTCTCACCCCTCACACACATTCACTATAATGGTTTATTTTCCCCCCTTTTTTCTCCATTTATTATTTATGAAAGAGAAGACTTAAAGTGCTCAGGTGTAAAGGCAGAGTTTTTCCCCCTCGGTGGTCAAAGGGAATAAAGGGATTTTGGGACTGGCTCTAGGCAATAATCGCTCCAAAACAATTTACAAATGAAAAACGGAGATTAAAAATAATATTTTATATATGTGTATATACAGTATATGTACCTGTATATATATATATATGTATATATACAGTATATGTATCTGTGTGTATATATAAATATACATATATATATATATATACACACACACATACATACATACATATACACACACATATATACACATACAGTACACACATACATACACACATACAGTACATACAGTATATATATATATATATATAAATATATACACATACACACATATATACATATATATACATACATATATACATATACACATATATACATATACATATATACACATACACATATATACACATACACATACACACACACATATATATACACACATACATATATACACATATATATACACGCACACATATATATATACATATATACACACAGATATATACACATACATATACATTATATATACATTATATATATATATATATATATATATATATATATATATATATATATATATTTCAATACGCACATACATACATACATACAATAGACTATACACTATACATACATGTATAGTGTAATACCAGTGTATTTGCAGTAACAGCGTGCTAATCAGCAACCGTAAAGGTGAGTGGAAAGTTAAGGGAAAGGTAAATACATTTGTTTTGATGTAATGCTGCACCGAGCACAAAATAAAACCAAGACAAACGACCTTGAGTCTCTGAACGGAAGGTGAACAGAGGGAGATGGATAACAGAGATGAATATCTGTGCAGGAGGTCAAAGAGGGACGAAGGTAGGTAGACTATAGATACGTGTGTGTGTGTGTGTGTGTGTGTGTGTGTGTGTGTGTGTGTGTGTGTGTCTACAACAATCAATGACTACTGTTCCCACGACATCATTATAAGCCCAGCTAAGCCTGTTGCTTCCTCCTCTACTTCCTCTATTGTGTCCCTTTCCTGTCGGCCAACATTGGGCGACACGTCACAACAGTAACACAAGTGTGTGTGTGTGTGTGTGTGTGTGTGGGTGTGTGTGTGTGTGTGTGTGTGTGTGTGTCCAGATAAAGGCCCAGGGGCCCTCTACTTAGACGCATCATTCAGCTGTCACTGACCCGGCCCCCAGCCCTCGGGCCCTAAGTATTATCGGCTCTAAGTACTTCGGACAGACCTCCCCCCGGGCTTCGGTATATGATGGACACATCTTCACACACCCTTAAACACACCCACCCACCCACACAAAAAGTCAGAGGTAGTTGTGGACACTCACGCTCTCTCTTCCTTACACACAGAAAAACACACAGAGGGATGAATGGGTCTGCATGTGTAATGAGGGAAGACAAACCACACACACACACACACACACACACACACACACACACACACACACACACACACACACACACACACACACACACACACACACACACACACACACACACACACACACACACACACGTCGAAAGCAGTACACAGTGGTAACATAGACCTAATACCCTGCACCAGTGATGCAGTGGCACAGGAGGGAAGATGAGATGGCAGCAAACTGATGGAAGCCTTTTCAGTCCAGCAGGCGCAGCAAATCAGTGTGTGGATGCGTGTGTGTGTGTGTGTGTGTGTGTGTGTGTGTTTTTGTGTGCGCGCGGTAGGAGACGTCAAAAAGCGCACACGCTGTCAGACACCGAGTGGTAACTGATTTCATTAGTTTCCGTAATCACATCCACCCCACCCCCCCCAACCCACCACCCCCTTCCTGTGTGCACCGGCGCCAACCCACCCACCCACCCACCCACACACCCACCCACACACACACTTAGACTGACTCATTGACTTCCGTTTTGTCTTGTGCAGTGTGTTTGGTTGGTCAATAACACTGGATTTTTCTTCTCTCTCTTTCATCCTCACTTCCTCTCCTCTCTTTGTACCTGAATGGAGCGTCGTCAAGGAGTGAGGCAATCATTTAAAGTGGAATTTGTTGCCCCGGCTCCAAAATTTGCGTCCAAATTGTATTGACATTTGGATACCGATTTGTCGTGCTGTTCATTCCGCTCCAAGTCAGGCAGCATTTTTGCAATTTGTTGCAAGGCTTGAGCCGCCACCCCCAAAGAAAGGAGCAAAATGGTGTTGGGATGACGTCCAGACGAGCTGAAATGGTTACATCACATTTTTATTTTTATATTTTTGATACGATTATGAATCATATAAACAGTTGCATCTGCCAAAATAAGTATTCTGTAAGAACGGACCAAAGCCGTCCTTACGGAAATCACCGGAGCATTCAGCAGGAATCCACCAATTATTTGAAGAGCAGAACTGAGGTGGTCTGAGTCGGACCAAGCGTGGCGGGCGGGGGAGAGAAGACTAAAATGAACTCAGTATTGTACTTAATTTTTTTTTTATTTTAATGGAAAAATAATGTGTAAAACAAACTTTCCTCACACGGCACTGAGGAACAGAACGGGAACAGAGGAATTAACTGGAGTTGCAAATTGCTGCGTTCACTTTTCAACCTGTATCTGTCGGGCGGAAGGTTAAAGTCAAATTATTATTAATGCCTCTCTCTCTCTCTCTCTCTCTCTCTCTCTCTCTCTCTCTCTCTCTCTCTCTCTCTCTCTCTCTCTCTCTCTCTCTCTCTCTCTCTCTCTCTCTCTCTCTCTCTCTCTCTCTCTCTCTCTCTCTCTCTCTCTCTCTCTCTCTCTCTCTCTCTCTCTCTCTCTCTCTCTCTCTCTCCCCCCCCCCCCCCTCGGTGAGAAAACCACAAAACTGGAATTAGGGAATAACTCACAGCTGGACGGGTGAATCAACTACCTAGCGGTTCTCTGCGGGGTCGCCGGTTTGATTCCTATTCAACCAGACACCCAACCCCCGACTGTTCCCTGCACACCTGGCAGTGTGGCCTTGAATGGCAGATCTTTGCTGTCCCTTTGCTGAATGAGGGATCGATTGAGAAGTTGGAGTGGCCATGAAAACCGTTCATTTAGAATTCCGCCACTAAGCAAATCCCCGGTTCCCATAAGGAACCCCGCACCCTTCATCCGCTCGGATAATCGTGACGTGTGCTCAAAAGGCGGTAGGCGGCGCCAGAGGTGGAGGAGGTTGATGGCTGGGGGAGGGTGTAAGCAGATCAAGTTTGAAGCTAGGAGTCCATCGTAACCCACCCCCCTCCCTCACCGCGTCTGTGGATGTGGGTGCATTGATCCCATCGAGTGCCCCCGGCAGCGTGGTGCGGAGAATCGTTTAACATGGTAAAGCCCCTGGCAGACAAAGAGGCGCACCATCAATCTCCATCGACCCGGTTGGTTATATTCCTGAGAGAGAGAGAGAGAGAGAGAGAGAGAGAGAGAGACTGTATAGGTTCTGTCTGTACGACATGTGATGAACCGTGGCCGTGGTGGTGGACCTCCCCCTCCAGTCTCCCCCACGGGGCTTCACGGAGGCCGCTGGTAGCGGAAGAACAGCAGCATACAGCCGGGCGGGGGAAGCGCGTAGATGGCCTCGCGGCATAAAATTATTTTGTGAAGCCTCACTCTGCGGCGCGTCCGCATCAATTTCCCCTTGTCCTTTTCCCAACGCAGCAGGAGTGTTTGCGCGTATTTTGTATCAACGTGCGCGTGTGTGCATTTTAATCCACCTGTCATTCCACGCACACTTGTTGGGATGATTTGACGATGTGCGTGCTGCGACAGGGCCGGGAGCGCTCGCGAGGTTCTGCCTCCCTCCATCGGACGACCTTGGGCCAAGTGAAGAGCATCATTAGTGACAGCCCGGCGTCCCGATGGGACCTGAAACGTCCTGACAGAGAACACTAGATAACCTTTCCCTCCGAGGGGCCCCCGCCGCATTATCTCCCACTTCAGGCCCCCTTTACTTTTGTGTCAGTCCAGGGCACGCGGTGAACCCTGCGATGAGCTGCACTTTGCAAACAAATAACACCCTCGCCTCCACCCTGCCCTCGCTCCGCCGCACGCTCTCCCGGGACAATGGGCGTCCCTGGAAAACACACGTCGGCCAAAGCTGAGGGCGCTCCGACACGGGGTAAATACTGCCATGCACAAACACAAACACAAATACAAGTACAAGTACAAGCACAAGCACGCCTGTGGACAGATAGGTGCACGCCCCCCACACCATGTTGATGGTTATGCACGTCGACAAGCTGCCCACGTCACTCCCCATCCCGACTCCACGGGGCGTGGAGCGTAGTGATGAAAAGTTTGGCTCTTTTTTCGGATTTGTTTTTTTTGACGAGTCACTCGGCATAAAGATTTGTTCAATTTTTGAGCGCTGCAAAGCGACAGGCTGCGATGCATTTCAAACGGAGCTCGGCTTCATCCAGCTGCGGGGGGCTGAGCTTTATGCAAATGTACAGCGCCGAGCGCCGGGCGACAGCCTATAGGAGGGAAGATACGCTGTCAACGGTGACGAGGAAAAAAACACCCCTTAAACTAACGATATAATAAGGAACATGCCATTTTATCTAAATCCAATAAGAACAATTCTTTATTTTAAGGGACGAACGGCAAGATTATTTACGTCATTTATTTTACTCAGGAAACGGCTCCAACATTTTAATAAAAAAGAAGCAGACACGGCCCCATCTATCTATGTAATGTATATTAAATATGGAATGGTAGAGAGGTTGGAAATGTTTGGTGCGCACACGACCGCCAGTCGATTTTGAGCCGACACGCCCACAAAAAGCCAGGCGCACAGAAGCCCCCGTCGCCAGCGGTGTGAGCGTACCATTAGTTTGTCTGGTTCAGTTGGTGTAGCGCACAAATGTCACATTCAATATGAATTATGGCAAATGCCTTGGTCTTCTTCCCCGCCCCCCACCCTGATTTCATCCTCAGTGGTTATTTTCGGTTTTGCGACTCGTGACTCGAAGATTCGAATTTCTCGCTTGCACACTCAAAGGCTGGATTCAAGACTCAGTGAGTCTGTCTGGCTGCAGAACGAGACCAATGAAGAAACGTTTTGCTGGAGTGACTCGCGGATCCCGAGTCATTTATAAGAACGAAGGAGCCGTTCCCGAGTCTTGTATGACTCATAAAAACGACTCAAATGAACTCAAAAACGCTAAAACACAAAGACCACCTGAGGAACAAAAAGCAAAGGGAACAAAATACAATTTCTTCTTCTTTTTTTGATGAGGACTAAGATAAAGTGAAGTCGACAATAACACATTTTCATTGATGACAACCCCATTGGCATTTCTGGCCCATGTCGGCGCCCTGAGATTTGTCGAAGGTGAACAAAAACTGTTTTGCCAAATTACAGGAATATGGAAATCGACCGCACACACACACAGACACAGACACACACACACACACACACCGCCCCCACACAACATACACTCAGGTCTGACAGCAGAACATCGGAGCCCTGCCCGTCTCGTAGGCTCCGTTGGCACGGAGCACCAGGGCCCGTGTACTTCCTGTGCACCTGCCCCCGCATCCCAGGATGCAACATCCTGTCCCTGCTGGGCTGCAGGCAGACAGGCCACAAGAAAAACCTGCTCATGAAGAGAGGATATTCTGCATTACTGTGTGTGTGTGTATGTGTGTGTGTGTGTGTGTGTGTGTGTGTGTGTGTGTGTGTGTGTGAGAGCTAGTGGACTGCAGAGAAGGAGGGTTTTCAGAAAAAAAAAAGAAAAAAAAAGTGCAGGGAGATGCTGATGCTGGCTTTCATTTGCAACGGAAGGATGAGATCAGTGTATATTGTGTACAATTGTGTTTTATTTATGGATGCTGTTTGTCCTGCCAATGTCGGTTTCAATCTAATTTAAAAATGATGTCATGTTGTTGTACAGTCTGTGACGGCATTGCCTACTAAAGGACGCCGTTATGGCAAGTGGTTTATAACATTAAAGATGGGCATTGTACGTTGGGGGTTGGAACTCCACTTGCACATTAACGCTGTCTTGCATGCAATGGCAGACAGACCCTTTCTTCTATTGAACTGTATCTGCCTGCTATTAAATGAGCATCATGTAACTTCTGGTATTTGGCGCCCCTACAGTGTCTGAATGCAATTGCACTTTTTACACCTTTTCAGACACCAGACCGAGTTTGACGACGGTCTGTCGTCAAACTCGGTCCGGTGTCTGAAAAGAATTAATTTTACCGGACAAATTTGAACCGTATCAGTCACATTTCATCAACAGTCTACGTTACGAACGCATATTGAACACCTAGAGTTACAGTGGCCCTTGCACAACCTGGGCGCTTCCCCGGAGCTCTCCGGGGGAGCGAGGGCACGGGGAGGGATGGGGCCCCCTGCTACCGGTGTAGGTACCAGATGTGCTCAGCCTGGCAGATGGGCTCACACGCACGAGTCATAGGGTGAAATAAACCCTGCAGCGCAGTGAAAAGGCAAATGAGGGCTGGAGCGCTACAGCTGTGGTGCCGGTGCCGGCGCAGCACTGGCCCGTCTCGCCCACGCGGTTGGGGAGGTGGTACACGGCTACATGAGCATTATTACCGGACATT
>NC_137205.1:16105131-16172631 GCF_960531495.2 Zeus faber
CACACACACACACACACACACACACAGCAGGGTGGACTGGCTCCCCGTCATCTTTCCTCATTCATAATTCACACAGCCATTTATCACATACGCTCCCCATCAGGTGCACCAACAAGTTGCTACAGCAACCGCTACAGCACCTAAATGGGAGGCGGGTGTGGCCGTGAGTGTGTACGTGTGTGTGTGTGCGTGTGCGTGTGCGTGTGTGTGCACCCCCGTATTCGGCATCCTTGACTCAGAAAAAGACAAAGACCCGGCTCCATTCGTCAGTATCATCAGAGGGTGGCTTTCTCAGTTGGGCCTTGATTACAAAAGGAGATCATGTGAGAGGGAATCAATGACGCCTGATGGCAATTCATCAGCGGCGGGAGCGAGGGAGAGCGGAGACGGAGGAGGGCTTTCCGATTGATTCCACTCTTCAGGTTCACATCCCTTTGACGTGTATGTGAGGAAAGAGTGGAAGTGTGCGTGTGTGTGTGTGTGTTATCTGTAGTGGATAAGTAGCCTCTCCCGGCTTTCACCCCCAAAAAAAGAGTGAGCTCGACTTGAACCACTGCCCGTATCAAAGGAACAGAGTTTGGCCTCCGTCTAAAAACGCTGCGCAGCTGACCCCCTGCTGCAGCTCGTTGCCACAGCAATTAGCATTAAAATCTGGGCTGTGTGTGTGTGTGTGTGTGTGTGTGTGTGTGTGTGTGTGTAAGTAGCCATGTGTGGATAAATGTGGAAGAAAGTGTGTGTGCGTGCGTGTGTGCGTGGCCCCTACAGTTTGGGAATTGTCCTTTGTGGTGTGTTGTGCTGAGGCTGGCGCTGCAGTTCTGTGGACAGCTGGCGCTGAAAGCCCCTCTACGTGCCTTCCCCTTGCACGCTCAACCTTCTGTCGGGTGTTATTTCTACCTTCTCCTGGTGAAATATCACTGCCGGTTTTTACTACCACACACTCCCCCCACCCCCCTCCATTGTTCACCTGCTTTCATTTCATCTATTTGTACTACCCCGTCCATCAGGAAGCCCGGTTGCTGCTGAGCCCAGTCCGTTGGCACGTTTCCATCACGAGGGTGTTTGATGAGCAACTGCCTTCCAGGAACCAGCCGTAAACCCGTTCATTGGCAGCCCGCTCACATTAAACCCGACGTACATGCGGTATATCAAGATGTTTCTCATAATATTATCCTGGCGTCTCCCATTAAGTTCCTGTGCCTCACCTTTTCCTCGCTAAATTATGAAGGCGCGAACGCTGCAGGCAAAAAAAAAAAAAAAAAAAAAAAAAAAAAGCGCTGCAGGCTTATTAGAGACTTTGTTGTTCTGTTTGAGGCCAGAGGTTAGGTTGTTCGGGAACGAGTGTGCGGTCCACCTGCTGACGTCGTCGCACTATTCCCACAAAATCACCACGCTCAAACCCCAGGTGCTGCAGAACCTCTGACACCCAGGAGTTGTGACGCATGAACCGAATCTCTCCGACACCAACAACCTCAGCACAGCGGACGGCTGCATCGGCTACGGTACGCTCTCCTGGTGCACGTCACGTCCGCCTCCACCTGTCCAGTATTTACGGTAAAATATTCCAATATTGACTGGAAGTGGCTTTCTTAGAGTGTGTGTGTGTTGTACTATCTAATGTAATCAGCGCTAGAGGCGGTTGTGTAACCCCTTCTCCCAGCAGCTGAAGACATCACACACACACACACACACACACACACACACACACACACACACACACACACACACACACACACTCTTTGTTGACAAAGGATACTACCACATTATTGGTTATTATCACATTTTAATTATTTCAATCATCTCATTGTGCAGCCATGGGGTATGAAGTGTAATAAGTTGTTGTGTGAGCAAAATAAGGACATGGAGGACTGACAACCGGCGTCGGTCTGTGAAATACTGCAGCTATTCTCCGTGGCACGTTGTGGCCAGACCCATCATGCCATTTGTGCAACATTTGTCTCCTGTTCAAGAGTCCTTGAAAACTGCCCACAGAGATCCGATGAAATGGGCCGAGAAAGCCACAAACAACAACAAAAAGAGAGGTGTGTGCGCCTCTTTGAAAATTCCCTCCCTCCATAACAAAGCTTGCGTCATTTCACATTATGCGCTTGCCGATGACGTGTAGCGAGACATTTTATTCATCAATTATATTTAGTCGAATCGTCCATCATATGGGATTCAGAGGCTCAGTGCTGACTCGTCCTGACACCAAATAAGAGCAAAAACCCATGAGACAGTGCGATGCTCCGTGGGCAGGACTCCACTGTACTACGCACTGTGACACCAAAGCTCCCTGACTGCGACACAATCCAGCAGCGCACGTCCCTCCCGGCCCAAATCAGTCTGAGCACGCTCACATCCGTTCCACTCAGATTGAAGAGTCCTCGTGGGGCACAGCGCGCCCTGCAACGTTAATCCCAGGAACTATTTACCCTTAGTTTTATAAACTCACTCTCTCTCTCTCTCTCTCTCTCTCTCTCTCTCTCTCTCTCTCTCTCTCTCTCTCTCTCTCTCTCTCTCTCTCTCTCTCTCTCTCTCTCTCTCTCTCTCTCTCTCTCTCTCTCTCTCTCTCTCTCTCTCTCTCTCTCTCTCTCTCTCTCTCTCTCTCTCTCTCTCTCTCTCTCACCGCATGAGCATCCTGATTTAGACTTTGGAGAGGAGGCAGAAATTATGCCAGGTATTTGAGAGCTGGCCGGGCGCAGCGGACAGCTGTGTCTACAGTGAGGAGGGAGGAGGAGGGGGGGGGAGCCAAAGCATTCGTTTAACTTTTTTGTTTTTTGTTGCACAGACGAGACGGCCCGCGTGCGTGGGCAAACACTCTCTCACCCGTACAGTCAGAAACACACAGCTCTCTCCGGTGTTAAATCTAGAGGCTTACCGGCCTACACCCTCCTCCGCCCGCAGTTCCCCCCCACGGCAAAGGTTTCAGTTACACAGAGTCCGGACCAAACACCTCCGCGGTTCTGCTTTTCTCGGTACGTGACCCCCCCCCCACCGACCCTGCAGCCTCCAGTCTGCAGCTCTGCACCACAGGCCCACAAGCCCATCACGCTTTCATCCCCACCCCCTCCTCCTCCCATCCCCATCCTCCTCCTCCCATCCCCCCCCTTCTTCTATTTCTCCTTTCATTCCTGATTCTTTTAGAGCAACCTCAGGAGCGGCCTTGTTTGCCCTTGTCAAGGTCAGCCTCCCTGCGCCGGTGGCGGAGCGAGGAGCCGCGGGTGAATAACGCCACGGGGCATGACTCTCCCAAAACAACAAATGGCTTTTCCAATAACTAATACCGAGCCGTGACAGAACGTGACGCTGGGCAGCCGGCGAGAGGAGGGTTTGCAGAGCCCCGGTGCTCCACACTCCAATCGATCATAACGCCAGCAATCAATTAGGCTCAAAGGTGAACAAGGGACGGAGACAAATTAATAACATACAGAGCAGAATACCAATGATATATATATATTTCAATTTTTTTTTTAATGGCCACTGCCCACGGCCTCAGCCAATTCTCTTTGGTCCAGACAAATTATTATTATTTTTTTTTTTTTATGTAAAATAGCCTTTCATTTTGGCTCATCATAAATTACTACGGTCGTGACAGCCTCATTACTGGCAATCAATATCATTTTCGCTAATAAAACCACTGGCGGGCAGGTGTGTTGCGGTCAGAAAACAAACACGCGTGTGTGCACGCACACGCACACGCACACGCACACGCACACACACACTAACCCGGTGAAGCAGATGTGAGGATGATGATGGAGAATTACCAACATTAATCACTTTGGCTATGGAGATTGCTCAGTCTTGCTTAATTAGAAGTCTCCCGCAGCGGGTTCAGGAGCACGTGGGGGAAGGGTTTTCTCACGTTGCCGACCGGTGTAGCTTTGCACAGCAGCAAATTTTGGAAAAAGGTAACTCGTTCCTTCCCATTGCAGGGACCCTGCTGAATACCATGGTGCTGCGTTGCACTACATAAAAGAGCTGTAAGGAAGATAAATAAATCCACCTCGATTTGGGTCATGTTATAACCTCTATCCCTTATTCATCCGTATCTTTTCTATCCACGAGAAGGTTGTGGGTGTTTTAATCAATTACTTTTTTTTCCAATGAGCCATGGTGTGGCCTGGCCTGTCGTTTATTGGTTTTTCAGTCTCCACATCCATCCAAGGCCATTTTAATTCTGATGGAGTTAGGAGTTTGTTGTTGCAAATAAATTGGCGGTGGTGTTGGTGTGTGTGCGTGTGTCTGTGTGCGTGTGTCTGTGTGTGTGTGTAAATGTGGTCACACATTGCCAAACAGCATGGCCCACTTCATTTATGTACAAAAAGCCATTGTTGCCTTACAATAGCAATTACTTTTAAGGAAATACAACCGTGACATTTCATGAGACATATGTTTTGATGGGTCATGTGTAACTATATGAGGGGTTAGAACCTTTAGCCTTGGGGTGGCGGCACCCACTCGCGACCGTGCACTTAAACCTGAACCACGCATCAGTGAACGTTAAGATTCAGATTTCTGGTGAAAACCGGGCTGCCAGTCGGGGGTTGGTGGGGGGGGCGGTCCATCTCGAGAATACTGCTGTGATTCTGCGGCGTCACTGGAAGGATAATAGAGCCATAGTGACAGGCTCCTCCAATAGGATAATCTGCCGCGAGTACCATCACTCTGCATTAGGCACAAAGGGAGGACACAGCCAGGTACTTTCCAGGGAACCAGCCAAATACAGCATCCATTTCTGTTTGGACCAAACAACAGGCTCTCGTGCAGACCCCCGACCAAAAACATGGTGAGGGAAATGGGCCAAAGAGCCTTGTAAGGTGTGCTACTTGCTTGGCAGTTGTGACTTTGGCATGTTCTATGTTGTGATTTGAGATTTAAATCTCCTGCAAGCGGCCTACTTAAATGACAAACTGCCTCATATGAACTAAATTCGCCGGAATATCTCGAGAATAATGTGTCTCTTTACCACTGACACTGGGGCAGTGATAAGGAAACAGGAAGCACCTGCAGCCAAAAATAAAGACCCCTCACTGCTGCACGTTGTGAGATATAATTTAAGTAAGTTACAACTTACACAACGGACCACAAATAGCTCATTATCACACTGGGAAGCTATGAAGAGGGAGAAAAAAAGACAAAAAAAACATTTAATTATAAAAAAAAAAAAAACTTGAATCCAGACCGGGTCCTGGAAAAATGCAAAAAATAAAGATATCACACCAACACACCAACTGAAAAAATGAACATCGGGAGAGGATGAAATGGATATAACTGGGTGCTAATTGGTGTCCGGGTTCAAAGCGATTTTCTCCTGAGCTGAGCGGCCGGTAGACCGACCGCCGGCACGACGCATACCGCGCTGCCGCGTCGCCCCGGTGATTCGCTGGGACAGTGATGGACAGGGGAGGGAGTTTAAAGCAACTCGAGCGAAACTCTCTCCGGATGGCCTGCACGCTCGCGGGCCACAGGCAAACCAACTGGGACGGGATAAATCTCGGGAGGTGTGCCAAATACAGAACGGAGAGTGAGGGGGGAGGAGAAGACGAAGGACACGGCCGAATGGAAGGCGCACATTTATCCTTGGACGGGGAGGACAAACAAGGGGCAAGTGCGGGGGCAGATGTGGCCCCACCCCATTAATCTGGGAGATGAGGTGCCAGCACTTAAATCAATCCCGTCAGCCGCGTAGGCAAAGCAAAGAACACTTTCTCTCCTTTATCTGCGTCCTTAAATGGACTTTCCCGCCTCCGCTGACACAATGTAAATCTGAGCCGACATGAGCGGCGGCCCCGTTTGACTGGCAGCTTGTTGTGAGAGTAAAGCCCTCAGGAGCCCCTCTCATTACACAACGTCGCCGTGACTCCACAGCAACACGGCCACGGAAGACTTTAAGAGAAGGGTGTTCCAGGGATGTCTAACCGCCCCCGTTTAAGATGTGAAGTATGACACATTGTTTTGGCAGTTTATATTTGTGTGTTGGGGGGAGGGAAAGGGTCACCGGTGGGAGAGAGAGAGAGAGGAAGTAGAGCTACGAGAAGATTGAGGGCAAGTGGGAGAGAGGACGGTAAGAAGGACAGTTATCTGGAGATTGACAGGGAGGAGGAAACAAATTGGGAAAGAGCAAACGGGGACGAGAGAGAGAGAGAGAGAGAGAGAGAGAGAGAGAGAGAGAGAGAGAGCGAGAACAAAAAACAGCACAAATTCTCTGGGACAAGTGTCTGGGGACCATTAGGAAGACACAATTTCTATGCTATAAAGAGACTAACTGCTCCATAAAAGTTAGACCATCTTGGCGTGTGTGTGTGTGTGTGTGTGTGGGGCGGGGTAAACGAGTCCTCCGGCTGCCAATCAGATGGTCAGTGGAGTAACAGACACATTCTGGCATGTCGGTCATATCTAGCTGAGCGTGGGAACATGGGAATACCTGCTGATGCCCCGGATGAGAGCACTGGGATTCAGCCTGCCGCTCTGAACTCCCTGCCAGCCGACCCCATTCAAACAGCAAACACAAAACCACACAAGTCAAAAAGTAGCTGGTCCCACAATTGTTGATTAAAAAAAATAATAATAATAAACTGTAATATTATGCATATTTGCCATATCATTTTACAGTAGCTCAATGTAGATCAGTGCAGGTGGTGTGCATAGTTATTCAATAGGGAGTTCTTCGATTTGTGTCAAAATTAGGCCAACTATGGGAGTATCAACAAAGGCTTTTGAGGATCCACTGATAGAAATGATATTGAGTTGGAATCTTAAAAAGAGTATTCCATCACAGGCTTTCTCCAGCTACTTCATTTTCTGATAATGCACTGGCCAGCCTTGAGCAACTAAAAGAACTGTCAAGAGCATGTTTAGTTCCTTTGGCGCAATTTACATAATTGCATGAAATCAAAGCTGCAGCGGGCATTTTAGAGTGGAAAGGATCTGAAGGGGAAGAGAGACTCGAACATAAAACCGCAAATCTCTATATTAAAGAGAGGAGCAGTTGCAGAGGCAGTCCCTGGAGTTCGAAACAAGGTTAGGAGACCAGACCCTCAGGAGTACGTCTGGGACACAGTGTAACTAAACCAGGGACGGGGAGGTTGGATAGAGGGAACAGGCCAGAATGGAAGAAGAGTGGCATGTGTCGGTCACATAATACACCGAGCACCATCTTATTGCCCACATAGCACCATGGAGGGCACTCCTAACACCTCCGCCATCCTGGCTGTCCTGGTTATGATATGAGGCTCAAACGACAATGTCGGCCTTGACCTTCGCTCAACTCGCTATCATGATTTTGGATCAATATATGTGCAAACCACAGATGTATGACCACAAGCAGGGATCTCATTTAGGCTTCACGGGGACACATTGGGGGTTGCTGATGTCTGAGATTCCGCCTCTACACAGATAAGAAAGAAACTGGAAAAGAAACTGCTAAAATAAGGAAGAAACTGCTGACCTTAGACACCTGACAGTAAAAAGATGAAATGTGTTCTTTTCTTTGATTCAATGCTTCAGGAAATTCAATATCCATGCGTGTGCAACAACGACGATAACAACGACTTCCCTTTTAATGTACTTGAAGAACCTACCTTTGAGTTGGTCAGCCACAACGCTTTGTCCCACTCTCTCATTGACCTGCCCATCTTCCCGCAGGTAGCGGTCATCCAGGAAGTTAGCTGTGGCCTCTGAAAGGTGCACCTTCCCGGCCACACCCAGCTGCTCCATCAGATTGGCGAGGTTGACGTCGTTGGACCAGACGTCAAACTTGAAGCGTTTCATTCCCAGAATTCCACACAGAACAGTGCCTGTGTGGACACCCACCCGCATGTTGACCATCTCTCTCTTCTCCTGACAGAACTGCTCAATAGCTTGTATCATGCCCAGGCCCATCTCTACACAGCAGTAGGCATGGTCAGGTCTAGGCTCTGGGCAGCCGGCTACACAGTAGTAACAGTCTCCCAAAGTACTGATCTTCTCGCAGCAGGTCAGCTCACAAAGCCGGTCAAACCGTCCGAATAAGTCATTCAGGAGTCCAACCAGAGCGTGAGCGGATTTGTTGGCAGACATTTTGGTGAAGCCCACTATGTCTGCAAAGAGGATGCTGACGGGCTCCATGCGTTTCATGTTGAACGGTCTGAAGATGATCTGGCCTCGAGGTATGGAGGTCTTTTTGCGCTTGTTGTTCTTGGGGCTGGAGATGGCAGCCGCAGCACCGCTACTGGAGTACCGTTTGACAGAGCCGTCGCCTATCTCTTCGTCGCCTTGCTTCATCAGCTCATCAGCGACTAATCTGGGCATGACTGAGTGGATCATCCGCTCCTTCAGTGCTTTCTCTACCTCCAAGTCCTTCCCATGCATGATGGCTTGGCCAACCTTGAGGAAGGTACTTCGTGAACGCACTTCAGACATGATGAATAAGTGAATGCCGATGGCATGGGCGCATAAGTGGAGAAGGGCTTTGGCGGGGCCCAGCCATTTAAGCGTTTCCCAGTCTGACTGTGAAACCGTGATCCAGTCTTCCGCCGCACTGATTAGGTAAAGCCATCCCAGACCCTCAAATATTATAGAGTAGAGGAGCCCCAGCAGGACAGAGATATAGAGGCGAATGTGAAGAACACTGTAAAGCAACAAGAGAACCTCCATGCACAGGGAGAAGGTTCCTACAGGAGAAAGGCACAGGACCAACGTGCCATTTGCTACAGACTTCCCATAGGAAATATTGTAACCACTAAAGTCTTCCTCATCAAACTCGGCCGAGGGAGTCTCCTGGTCCCTGAAGTTTGAAGTCTGAATCTGGGGAGCCAAGGTCAGTGTGAACGTCACAACAATGAGCAGCAGAGACAGCTGGTTGTAGAAGCGGGAGTACAACTTGGTGAATGTCAGGAGGAAGAGGAGGAGGCAGAAGACGAGGAAGCAGGCGGTGGGCAGGAGGAAAGCCTCCCGGTCACAACGGGAAGGGTTGATGGCAAAGTACAATCCCCAGAGGAGCCCCACCACCGCCAGGTATGACAGCACATAGCGGAACCGCCGCTGGGTCTGAGGGAAACACCTCTCCCTGCACGCTTCCTCCAGGATAGAGGAGTCAAACTTGGGGTCCCAGAAATGTCCGGCAGATCTCTCAAACAGTTGAGGCATTTTCTTCTGGGAGCGCAGGCTCTTGACAACTGGCCTCCTCGCCCCAGACTCCCCCGAGCTGCTGCTTGAGGAGATGCTGTATTTGCAGTGCTTGGACCCCCCAATGAAACCAGCTCCTATCGAACCCAGGGGTCCGGTTCCATGCTTGTGTTTCACACTACTGCTGATTCTTACTGAGACTCCGCCCTCTCCGCTGGAGTTGCAGCTCACCTCTGTGTTGTGAGGCAGCAGTTGCTGATGTTGGGGGGATGCCATGTTGTCGTTGTTTTTTTTGTTTGTTTGTTTGTTTTGTTTTTTTTGCAAGATCAACACTAAGCAGATGTAAATAACAGTGATTTTGGCACCAAGGCAGATAGATAAGTAAGGCAATGCATGGATCCACAGTATAATAGGCCAGAGCAATGAGTAGGAAATAAAAAAGGCGCAGAGAAAAAAAAAGAAAAATTCAGTTCTGAAGAAAACTCTTCGAAAATGATTGTCTCTCTTGCCGATTGTCTCTGTCTTGCTGTTTCATCCCCGAATTCAGACGCCATTAAAGTTCTCGTCATGTCCCGGGGCTTGGCCATTTGCATCCATGCAAATACGCGAAGGAAAAGTTCAATTTAACTTCTGCTCATGTGGTGAAATAACTTCATCCCTTAATCCCAAGGATACAACCGTCGTGGAGGTGGTTTTGGTTTTGGTTTTGGGTGCAGAGGAATCCACATCTACTTGTCTCGTGTTAAAGGTGCTGGGGGGGCTCTGTGCGTTAAGGCAAAAATATATATATAAATCAATCACCTCCACTGGTTATTAGAGATAATAATAATAATAATAATAACAATAATAATAATAATAATAATAATGACCTGTTCCTGCTCCCAGTCTCCCGCTGTTCTCGGCCTAACCGCGGACATTCCCCGGATGGATCCCCGTCCTCTCTCTGGTGTCTCCTCCGCTGTCTCCAAGATCCATTAACGCGCCCAGTTCATTCCGGAATCGTGCAGGTACAGACTTGCGTGCGTGTGTCTTAGACGTTGTGTTTATTTGCAAGGGGACTTCCGTGGCGTTCCAGAAGGGGGGGGGGGGACGACTTTGTCCACAGCAGCAGTTAATTTATCCTCCCGTGAAAAGACTAATTAAAAGCTCCTTTTCCCTCTGTGATCGTCTCAGACGGAGCCGGGGATCCCAGAGGCTTTCATCCAGTTCGGTTCAGCCGCATGGCAGGAACAACCGGGCGCCTCTGTGTCTTAAATGATTCCATATAATCCCATGCTGCATGGTGAGTGGGACACGGCGGACGCGTTCCCCAGCCTTCCCGGTCCCGGTCCCGGTCCCAGTCCCAGTGGTCGTCCGGTCCCTTCCCCTGTGGGATTGTCTCCTTCCTCCGTGATCCGTCCAAACACTTTCTTTTATTTAGTTGCCCTACACGGGCGGCAGCGGCGCGATGACCCCGCCTGCGTGTTGTCCTAAATCCGCACAGAGAGGCGGACAACGCGGTCCCCGACGTCCAGGCGCGTCTTCAAGCCGCCTGCCCGCGCGTGTGTGTGTGTGTGTGTGTGTGTGTGTGTGTGTCTGTATGTATGTCTGTGTGTGTGTGTGTGTGTGTGTGCGTGTGCGTGACGTTAAAGATGCGGGACCCGCGGACGACTCGGTCGTTGCGAACGAATCTTTTAAATGACTCGAGAGTCGGACGATTCGGTGACCGAAGTCAGGCACGCACACACACGCACACACACACACACACACACACACACGCACGAGTTGAATGTCTGAATCTGAAGCCTTCGACCTGAATTACTGAAGACTACGTTCATGTTTAATGTGCCTGATTTACACCTTGCATTCCGCCACAACTGAATGGTTTGGATTACTTTTGTGATTCACACACATTTGCGGAAAATTTGGCTTAAATACGTCTGAGATCCACACTTTGTTTTTGTCACTTTGTGATGATTACCATTCCCAACTCAGAGCCGACCCGCCCCGCCCCGCCCCGTCCCGTCCACAACTGAATCGCAGACAAACGAGTTAGATCATTGGACGACTCTTTCTGCTGAGTGACTCGGCAAGAAACGAATCTCAAAGAGAGTCGAAGCTTTTCCTCACTTGTGTGGAGCAGGGAAGGGAGGGGGGGTGGGGGGGGGGGGTGGTGACGAGAGGGGAGGGGACTGGGGGAGACGCGTTCGTACGTGCTGGGATACGGGAGAGACTGGGGAGGGTGGCGACGCGAGAACACAGCCCGCCACTGGATGGATGGATGGTGGTGGTGGTGGTGGTGGTGGGGGTGGTGTTTTTTTCTGCTTTCGCCGCAATGACGAGGATGTCCCACACTCCCGTCTGCCTCACCTGCTCCACCCCCTGGGGATATGCACTTAAACATTTTACTGTAATGCACGGAGAGGTTAGGGAGATGATAAGATGAGACAAGATGAGATGAGATGAAATCAGATGAGATTAGATGAGATGAAATTAGATTAGATTAGATAAAATGATACAAGATGCACACAATGGATACGATGAGACAAGCTAAAATGAGATGATAAGATGCAACAGGATGAGATGAGATGATACGATGAGACAAGCTAAAATGAGATGATAAGATGCAACAGGATGAGATGAGATGATACGATGAGACAAGCTAAAATGAGATGATAAGATGCAACAGGATGAGATGAGATGATAAGATGGAGCAGGATGAGATGAGATGAGATATGATTAGATTAAATGAGATGAGATTATAAAATGAGACAAAATGAAATTAGATAATAAAATCAGATGATGAGATGAGATTATACAGTATGACATGACGTGAGATGAGATGATGAGATGGTAAGATGAGACAAGATGAGATGAGATATAAGGCGTGAAGAGTTGAGATTAAATGGGATGTTGAGATGACATGATAAAATGAGATGATTAGGTGAGCTGCCAGGAGATTAGATGATGAGATGAGATTACATGAGATGATGACATGACATGACATGTGATGAGATGAGATGATGAGACAAGTTTACATGAGATGGCATGACATGGGATGAGATGAAATGATATGAGATGAAATGATAAGATGAGGCAAGATGGAATGAGATGATAAGATGATAAGATGATATGACATGACGTGTGATGATAAGATAAGATGAGATGATGGGACAAGATTAAATGAGACATTAGATAACATGAGATGAGATTCGATTCGATGAAAAAATGAGATGAGATGATAAAATGGCATTACATGAGATGGTGAGGTGACATGAGATTACATGATATGGGATGAGACAAGATTAGGTGGCATGATATGAAATGAGATGAGATAATGAGATGATGCAAGATTACATGAGATGATGAGATGACATGACATGAGATGACATGACACGATAGAGATGAAATGATAAGATGAGGCAAGATGAGATTGCATGATATGAAATGATAAGATGAGGCACGGTGAAATGAGATGATAATATGAGATGACATAACATAACATGACATGACATGATGAGATAAGATGACATGCCATTACATGATGCAATAAGATGAGACCAGATGAAATGAGATACGATAATATGAGATGACATGAGATGATATAAGACGACATGACATGAGATAACATGACATGACGAGATAAGATAAGGTGACAAGATGAGACAAAATTAGATGAGATAGGACAAGTTTAAATTAGATAAGATGAGATGATAAGACAATATGAGATGGCATAAGATGACATGATGACATGACATGACATGACTCCTCATGTCATGTCATAAGATCAGGTGACATTACATAACATGACATGACAAGATGAGATAAGATTAAACCAGATGAAATTCAATGATGAGATGAGATGAGATGAGATGAGAGGGGATGAGACGAGATGAGATGAGATATCAAGATGAGATGAGAGGAGATGAGACAACCCAACACAACACTTTATTCAGTCCCGGCGTTTGGGATTGAGATGCAATTCAAAACTGCAGATTTGTGACGTCACCTTTTTTTTCCCCCCAAATTTCAATTTCTTTTACATGTTTAAAAAAACAGGCTCTTTGACTGATCCAAGTGCAACCGCAGTGTCCATTAGACATGAACAAAACAAATTTAAAAAAAAGTTTGTCTTTTAAAATTTAAAATCAATTTTGAGATGAAAGCAAATTACAGTTTAAGAATCTACACAGGAAACTGATACTATTAATAAGCTTATATAAAATAAACGTCAATGTTATTATATTGTCTCTCCATCGAATACCTGCAAACTGCATTTATGTGCTGCTGACTTTCCTGTGATAATTACCATTCCCAACTCAGAGCACTCAGAGTATTGTTCCAATTCTATAGTCTGGCATTGAGACCCTACAGCTTAATTCAACGCTCTTTAAAAGCATCGACTTGATCTTCAATAAATCTTCAACTGAGTTCATAGGAAATTGGTGCTGTTTGAAAGAGCGAGAGCAGCCCTGAGTTTTACTCCCTAACTAAGACGCAATGGAAAGTCATTATAAATGCTTGGGCCCGTTGACAACCTTCTAAAAGAGTTACGGAGGAAATAAGCCTCGTTGTTCAACGCTCGCCAGAAAAAGGAATATTGGATTGTGGTGACGTGTAATTCATGGACGGGCACCTGCGCCATTAAATCTTCAGATGCAGACTTTCCTTTCTGCACTGTAGGCCTCACTGCTTTATGAAAAGGAAGGCTGGCCTTGCTTGTCTTTTGCAATGAACACGATTAATGTACGAACAAAAAAAAACCCGCTCAATTCATTCATTGACTTGAAAAAAAAAACCTGCTCAATTAACGAAGCTGGTGCAGCCCGGCTCTAGTGTAACTCCTCAAACCATAAAAGTACGCATAGATAAAGTGATTTTAGGAGAGAGACAATGAGAGCAAGGAAAAGAAACAGAAAATGCACACACGCACACACGCACACACGCACACACACACACACACACACACACACACACACACACACACACACACACACACACACACACACACACACACACACACACACACACACAGGGATATCCTGCTTTACACATGAGCCACAGAACCATTACACTGAAATAAGCACAACTTATCACTACACCCGGTCCCTCAAAAGTCTTTATTCTTAATGATGAAGCTTCCGAGAGGTGGGCCGAATTTCAGTTAAAAATGTACACCGGAAAAAAAAAAGAAAAAGGAAAATAAGAAAAAGAAAGACAAAAAAAAAAAGAAAAGAAAAAACAAACTCCATTCATCCATTCCAATTCAAAATTAACTGACAGGCAAACCAAAACGAGTGATATTGGGAACACACACACACACACACACAAAAAAAAAGGCACAGCCACACATGAACAGCGACATGACCCTGAGCTACTGATCCGTTCCAATAGGTTCTAATAGTTTTTACACAGCACCCTCTAGTGGTCATTCTCTGTAACCGCATCGTAACAGTGCGCCCAGACCCCAACGTACAACATGTATTTCATTCATAATCGTGAGTTCGTCTTGCATTTGCGATTTCACAATTGTTTTTTTTTTGTTTTTTTTTATCGAACAGACAAGAAAACCCTTCATACTGGGTCACGAAAACTCTTCATATCGGGTTATTTGCGGATGGGCATACATCCAGAATAATTATATGCCAGACACTTTTAGGATGATATAGTAGTCCAACCATCCATTTGGCCACCGCAGACTTAGACACACCCCATCCGGGGGAAATTCATCGAGGTGGGCCCATGCAAGGATTTCAGTGAGCTACAAAGTGTGTGCCTCATCCCACCCTCTCTTGGAAATGCCCGGGTCCCTAGAGGTCAATCAGTGTTTCCGCTTTCTTTCAACACAGAGGTCAGGGGTCAACTCATGAGTCCTCCACTTTGCATTTCCAAGACTCACAATCGATTATCACGAGTTAATCCAACGCTGGAGTCACTTTGATGAAATACTTTGCTCTGTACTTTATGAAATAAACATTTTCATATCTCAATGAACTTAAATCTTGAAGTTATAGCACAATGTGTCGTGAAGTCGGATAGAATCCTATTATCTCGCACTCATTTAAGAACGGTTACTGTACAGTAACGTAACAGTGTATTACAGTGTTTTCTAACCTGCAGAACAAATGGATAACAAGACTATAATGAAAAACACATCGTTACTTTATTTCTTTATTACTACTACATCATGGACCTTTGGACGCATTTCTACCATTAATCCTGTGGTAGGTAGCACTGTATGTTCCGTATGGTCATTCAGCTTAAGAGCTGGCACGTCTATTAAGAGAAGGAAAATAAAGCATAATACATTAATTCATGTTTTACAAAAACAGTAAGAATATTTAAGAAGTAGAATGTAGCAGAATGTACAACCCCCCCCCCCTACCCACCCTCCCCACTGCGAGTGGAGACTATGACCCTTGAACCCTGACCTCTGCTTCCACCACAGTGCTCATAACGCAGGCTGTCAACAACCCAGAGCGATGACGAGTTCACCAGCCACAGAACCGGTGAACCTGCTGGTAACACGAGGAAATATTATGCCAGTCTATGTTAGGAGGGAAATGCATGCACCTATGTTCGCATCCGCTTAATAAAATAGATCCAACATCCAAAAATCAATTCTATTTATTCAGAGTAATAGAGTGAAGGGGTTTGGGCCTATTGACCTAATGGCTTGTTCTAGCACCCACGAAAAGGGACTTCAAAAAGGACAAAGCACTCTGGAATTGATCTGCGGCAAAGCATTTTAAAAGACCTTCCAAAAAACACGATTGTCAACTCCTGTTTAAAATTAACCATTTTTATTTACATATAGGTGAGCTGGTGAGTGTTTTCAGTCTCAGGCGTTCCGATTTTTTTTTTAAATGCAATTTGACTCTTTTTCTTCATTTTGTACTTTTCTTCACATTTCCGCCCGCCCCCGGATTGCAGACGAGTCCGTTTGGGGTCGTGCGAGAGCGGGGCGAGGGCACGTGTTTTTTTTTATTTTTTTATTTTAGCTCATCATTGACACCCTCGACTCAAGCACTGTTACATCTACCTCTATACCAAAAATGCACCACTTCATATTCTCCTGAGAAAAAAAAAAAACAATCAAAAAAAAACCCCATATCAATCATTCCCTCCGTCTTCTCACAATACATTATTTCTGACAATAGCGCGGTCAGCCGATACCAGTCCCTTTTTTTTTTTTTCCTTCTCATTCCATTTACATCCTCTATCCCCTCTTCTTCCGCACACTTCCATTACTTTGCTTTATCTCAGTTTTTTCGGTAGCGGTTCTTCGGCTTCTCGCCGCAGCCGGTGGCCTCGCAGGAAGACAGGCCGGGCTGCTTGCCGGAGTTGATGCTGCTGAGGAGGGCGGGCAGCTCATTCGTGATGGCCCGCTCGATCTTATCCAGGAGGCAGCCGCCCATGTAGGAGCACTGCGCCGACAGGGACTTGAAGCTGGTCACCGGGTTGATGCCAAAGAAGTCGCGGTAGGCGTCGCGGTTGGGCAGGTCAAACTTGCTGACGTTGGTCTTGGCCAGGATGGACTTGAAGATGTAGAACTTGTCCGGGTCGTCCACAATCTCTTTGAAGACGAGCTCGGGGTCGCTGAAGAAGCTCATCTTGTCCTTGAAGGTCTGGACGTAGCGGTCCACCAGCAGGCCGTGGATGCGCACGCGGATGCCGTGCTGGCGGATGAAGGCGATCTTGTTCTCCAGGCGGTTCTCGATCACCTGGTTGAGGTCCTCCAGCAGGGAGATCTCCTCGCGCTTGAAGAGCTCGCGGCTGGTGTCGGGGGCGTAGTCGTACGGCCAGAAGGAGCTGACGTAGACGCGGGGCGGCTCGGTCACGTTGATGAGCGGCGCCAAGCTCCAGAACAGCGCCCCGTAGACCCTCATCAGGTCCTGGGTGGCCAGGTTGTCCGCCTTGTTGAGGATGATGCGGATCTGGGACTCGCGGCCCTTCAGCTGGCGGAAGAGCATCTCCAGCTCCAGGCCGACGTCCAGCTTCGTGGGGTCGAACACCACGAAAATGAGGTCGGCGCGGTCGATGAACCACTGGCACACATCGTTGAAGGGGTAGCCTGGAGAAAGGAGGGGGAAAAAAAAGTGCCGTGATACCGGGCCTCGGAACGGTACGAAAACATTCGCTTGGGGGAAATAAATAAATAAATAAATAAATAAATAAAAAGGGATGTGACCGCCATGTAGAACACTTGCTCCCCCTCCTACCTCTCTCCTGCTGCTTGCGGTTCTCGATGATTCCGGGAGTGTCCACGAAGGTGACCCGCTCCAGCAGCTTGTGGGGCATCTCGATGCCGATCAGCTTCTCCAGGAAGTTCTGGCCAAACTTCTCCAGAGGGGAGAAGGAGCGGGAGCTGTCGGCCGCCATCACGATGCCCTCCACGGAGCGGATCTTCTCGCCGTGCATGATCACAGTAAACTCGGAGGTAGTCGGCTCAGCACCTGAGGACAACACGGGAAGGAAAGGGAGGGAAGGGAAGTCAGCGGACATGGACGGGTTCTTTGGGGAATTTGCACCAATGATAATGCAGAGAGGGTTCTTCGTCCTACCCGTGTAAAGCTGGTAGGGAGTGTCCTGCAGCCCCAGGAGGTAATTGATCATGGAGGACTTGCCGACGCTCCAGGGTCCCAGAAACAGCACCATGGGCTTGGAGGTAATCTCTCCATCTGTGGTGAAAAAAAAAACAGAGCGAGAGCGACAACTAAAATCCCAACTCAACGTTAAAAGACGACATAAAACACGTTCTCAAAAGTTGTTCTCAAAACCTGATTAATTACCTATTCATAATTTATTGAGGACATCAGTAGAATATGGACATCATCACTAGACCAGATGAGGAAAAAAAAAAAAAAAGACCTATCTGCAGTTCAGCGTTTGTCAAAAACTAGGATCGACCTAATAAAGCGACCGAAACTGGCAAAATGTCCAGCTGGAATTGTGTGTAGTTTAAAACGAAACAAAAAAGCACATCAACACAGCACTGTCAATCACAAACCAGCACAAAGAAAATCCTTTTTTTTTTTTTAACAAAACCTAAGAAAGAGACATTTCAAAGGGCCGCTGGAAAATCCAAACAAAAGCCAGAATGTGTCTGTGTTGTCCTCATGCTGGGCTGTTTCTTTTTAGATTGCGGCATAAACAAACCCAGCCGCAAAAACACAACAAATGGGCAACAACGCCAATGCACCGATAAATCCAGCGCACGTATTAAAGAGAAGAGCCGTCAAAGCAAGCGGATGTGTCTCTGAGTGGACGTGGTGCTGGGGGCGGGGGCTCAATTGGTCCAACAATAACCTTTTTGTGGACAAACGGATAGGAATACAAAATCGGAAAAGGTTTGGGGTTGTTGTTTTTTTTGCACAAAATAAAAAATAAAGCATTTCATAATAAAAAAAAAATCAACTGAATAATTCACTGACAGAGGTTTGGTTTGTCTCTGGTCACAAACTCAAAACCACCATCCACCACCACCACCACCACCACCACCCACACAACCACACAACCACTGGCCACCCCAGGCCAACATGTACATGTACATCCCCTGCTCCCACCTTTGCTTAAGCCAGCACTGCACATGCACCCCCGTCCTTGTTGTGCATTCTCAACTAACTTAAGTGAACTGAAGTAGAGTCACTTGAGATAACTAAGTAACATTCAAACTGAAGTTAACTAGCTCAAAGTAAAAACTCACCTCCTTATGTTTGTTATACTCTGCACTGATTAAGCGTCAATATGACTGCGCATTTTACTTACATTTAATACACTCTTTTTTTCTGATTGGCATTGACTAGGGAAGGTTGTTGAGTCGATAGGAGCGCTTTATTTGAAAAATTAATTAATTATGCACAAACGGATCACTGCTTATTTAAAGCGGCAATCCATCACATTTTCAGCAACTTTATCTAACTTTTTATTTCTTTTTTACATGTTTTACTCTCATCATATTCTTTTATGCCTTCTTCTGATCATTGGTTTTGTTTTTGTTTTTCTTGGTCACTTGAGGTGCCGGAGATACTTGGGGTACTGTTCTGTTTTGTGGATGTTCATCCATAGAGGCAGTATACCATCTTTGGGGAATGGCGGATCCCGCCACCAACAACGTAAACAGAACAAAGAGGAGCACATGCACAACACAAATACACTGAATGCCCGTTTCTCAAAAAAAGTTCAAGCTAAATAATATGTCAAATTTGAGATTTTTCAACGAAATAATCACTTCATAATCTCACGGATTACCACTTTAAAGTATATGTGAAAATGGATGAATTGTTGACATAATTTGGTCCATTTGGATGCCCAAATGACTGAGTTTTTGAGGGGATGGGAAGGGGAAGGAAGGGGGTCCGAGCACTTGAGGCAGTGCCATGCAGAGGAAAGCCCCCGCCAGCCATACCCACCTGTCGCTGAGTCCCCCAGGGTTCGTCCGGGGTAGGCTGTTAGAGGAGCGGATCAGACCGGGGGGGAATAGGATACAGGGGGAGAGGGGACAATCAGGAGAAGTGAAAGGAATCTGCGGTTAGAGAGATGGAGGAGGAGAGCCCGGTGGATGTCAGAGGGGTTCTAAGGAGCACAAGGGAAGGAGTTTGAGTGACAGTGGGGGGCATGGAAAGGTGGGTGACGTTGCCAGGATCTGAGACCTTTGGGATCAAACATGTGCTCACACGATGGACGACGCACTGGATGTTGTGCGTGCACGGCTCTGATCTGATCTGAGTTGTTGTTTGTACACCCTTAAACTCATTTCTAATCCTCTACCCATCCATGGGAATGTTAAATGATCATTTGTAGGTGTGAAACTAAGTTGCTCTTGGTCCAACTGACATACACACTAAGCCTGGCTGGCCACAAGAGGGCAAGCTTTATTTTTAGTGTGAGAAGTGGAAGTGAGTGGGAGTAGACTGAAATATGGTTCATTCCAACCACATGATTTTGCTGCAGACCGCCTGGAATTCCTCCGTATAGCCTTAGGGGGCCGGGGACCACAGTTTGGGGACGACCTTCTCTATGATATAATAAGAGTAGTCTTCATGGTACTGAAATTCACATAAAAACAGTTGGCTAATATACAATGTGGGAAGATTGGTACCTTAAAAACGGAGCCTGCGGCTAAAAAAGGTTCAGAACCTCTGAACCTGAACCTCTATCTAGAGCTGGGCGATATCGATAAAGTCAAATTGGCTTATCACAACATTTTTGGACGAACAACTTGATTTCCATCGTTTGACAGTATTTTGGGGATGACTATGGATTTGAGAAACAATCATTAGTAATGTGGCTATTATGACCAAGAGGCATCGATCAGAACAGAATTGATCAGAATTGATCAGTCTTGGAAGTTCAGAAAGTTGCATTTCCTTGTAATGCAGACTTGAAGACAACATGCAACTATATCTAATCACATATCCCAATTTCATTATAGCAACAATGCCCATGTCCATGCCCTACTCTAGTCCACAGTATAAAGCCAGAGGGGGGAAAAAAATCTAATTTATAAAAAACAAGAAGCACAGAAGGCCTTCACACAGGGCAAGAAAAAGGTGTCTCCAGGAGCCCGAAGGAAAAGAAAATGATTCTTAAATGAAGAGCAGATGGAAAAAAAAAAACAAGGTTGTGGAGTAGTTAACTGTATGTGCGTAAAGCCTGCAAACACGTGAACAAATCAGTGACTAAAGCACCCCGAATCCAAAAAGCCGCCGCAGCAGAGCAGAGTGGAGCAGCCTCGGTACCTGATATCTCGTGCTGTCGCAGCTCGTTGTACTTGTACGCCTGCTCCATGGGCTTGATGGACGAGTGGTAGATCTTACGCAACCTCTGCAACGCCGCTGCACAACAAGAAGGAACAAAAGAATGGAGAAACAGATGTGAAGAAGGGGCGAGGAACGAGAGAAGCGGAATTAATTTTTTTATTTGGGGAACAATTGTGAGTTTGTAATCTAGACCAGAGGTTCCCAGGCTGTGTTCCGCGGCCCCCTGGGGGGGGGGGGGGGGGGAGTTGTGCAACTCGGAGGAGTTGCACAAGGTCCGCAGCGAAATTATCATAACATCCTTTTTCATTTTGTTTTAACACATTAATTACAATACATAATCAGATTTAGAATATGAATGGATAACAGTTATCTATACAGCATACACACATACAGTATATAACGATCATATATTTACTCAATTCCACTAACAATCATGAGTTTCCAATGTGGTTATTTTGTACTTTTTTAGCTTAGTTTTTCAAGGGGAGGCCTTGCCATTAGGCCATGAAAAAATGTTGGGAACCCCTAATCAAGAGGACAGTCAATAAAGAATGTCAGGACAATACAAATTGTAAATATATTCGAAAATTAAAATATGTTTTACATGCACCTTTTGAAACAACTGTTCTCGTTCACACAAATGATACTGTAATGGTTGCTGGAAGCCTTTCATTAAGATTGTGTTCTTCTGCTTTGACAAGTGTACCTACAAAATCGTTTGTCATTTTTTGCATTATGTCTTTAATAAACCATTAAATATTTTCAGGCTAATAATGCATTTATAGATCTCATTAATGTGATATAATTTGAGGTTTACTTCAACTTCTTAAAGCCCCACAAATCAGTATTGGGAAAACAGAGACACCTTCCTCCTTCCTTCTTACCTGCATAGTCTCCAGATTTCTCGTCAGCGACGAGACGCAGTGTCTCATCGATGTGGGACCTATCTCTGAGGATGGAGGTGAAGTCCTCTTCCTCTGTGAAAGCAACAAATTAAAAATGATGAGTTATTAACATACGTATAGCTTGAGTTTTGTAATTTATTTTCTCCCATTTTATTACATCGATTCCACTACTCAATTTGGTGTCATATTGAAATGTATCGGGTTCCATATTATTATTATTATTATTATTATTATTATTATTATTATTATTATTATTGTTATTATTATTGTTATTATTATTATTATTATTATAAAAGCTACTATCAGTCCCCAAATGCACCTTTGAAAAGGCCTAGTGGAAATTGTGAACAGTTGGAGCAGAAAGTTCTCAATGTGCCAAATAACGCTATTATATCTGGAGGAACGTTAATCAATAAAGCGCCATCGCAATATCTCTGCTGCTGGGAAAGGCACTGAACCACCACAGGGATAGTTGGCTGGTTAAATGGGGGGAGACCATTTTAAATAGGATGTCAATATCTATCTCAACAATGTCAACGCTTCAAGCAATCAAACCTAGTGCTTTCATTCAACCAATCATTCACGTAGAGGTCGCCGCTCTTACTCAGATATGAACTACAATGTGTATTCCTGTATTCTCTCCAAAATGTGCCCTGTCTTTCCCATTCAATATACCGTTCCTGGAAGTGAAGTATTTACTCCATAGATACACGACTACTCTATCTTCGAACATAATATCACATAATAACGCAAATATCAGAAAGAAACGTGCAAATTTTCATATATTCTAATTTCCACGTTTGATTTAGCTCCATAAGTTCCCTTGGTAATATAAAATAGTGCCACTATTTAAGTTTCCCCACATTGCAGTGCCTGCGTATTCACCTATTTTAAATTCATCATCCGTTAGACTAAAGCACATTGTCATACAGAAAATGAAAAAGTACAGGGGCAACAATCAAATACAGCAGCAGAGCCAATTATCTCCATTATCTCCATCCCTCCGTCCCGAGAGACGACAAGTCTGGAATTGAATCTGAATGAAACATCTCATCTGCCCGCCGCGCCGTTGACAACCAACATCACGACAACGGGAGGGGGGGAAGAAAAAAAAACCCAAAGCGAACGTCCAAACTTAGAAACTCTTTCACACCCATGCGTCATCTCCACATTCGAAATTGGATCGTATTGCCTGGATGCCAGCTGCTGGTTACAAATGAGCTCTCGGGGGGGTTTATGGGAACAAAACCATTAAAACAAACAAATAAATGACCCCGGCGCGCTGGTTCGACCTTGACGTGACTTTGGCCACAAAGAGACAGAAAGGAGAGCGTGACTCACGGGAGGGGACTCCCTCGGCTCCCCGGCCGATCGCGGCGAGCTCGGCCCCTCCTATGAGGGGACAGTGATGAGTAATCCCTTTCATTTATCTATATTTACCGCCCTATCAGCACCTTATCGCCGCGCTCCGCCTGTCCTTGTATGCAGAGGCCCCGGGAACAGGCCTTTCTGTATGGCTACTGTATAGGGACACGGACAACCCTCCCAACCAACATCGCTTTCCAACCTGGCCCGGCGGGGGGTTTGGGACTATATATAGGTGCGGTTGGCTCCTAGTTCACACTTGTGAGAGGCTTTGCTGTTCTGTTGGGGGGTGGGGGTGGGGGGGTTGGAATGCGGCTCGGAGCGTGGAAAACCCTCCACCGTGACCGAGTCGATGAATCTGCAGCATTCTGATGCGAGTATAATAGGTGTGATTATGCATGCATGGGGGCTATGTCGTTGTGACCATGTTATAATGGGGTGTATTAAGTTGTGCTTATGAGGGTGAAAGCCGCACGGTGACACCTCGATCAAAGGTGAATCCTGCATCTGCACCTGCTTGAATACGCACTCATCTGGCCTGGCTCTGGCGTACCGCATTGCGCCCACCCAAAGTTCCTCCTCGCGCAGAAGAGGAGTTGTGCCTGTCCCGCCGCCGGCGCGACTCCTCTGATCTCAGCGGGAAACCGAAGTTCGACCCAGCCAAGATCCCAGGTGCCGCAGGACGGACGTGCCTAACAACCGTCACGAAAGCGCTGAGCGGATCACGACGTTAGCTCAGTGACTTTCAGGGCAACCGCTGCAGGGCCGAGACAAATCTTTGATCAAAAAATGCTGTTAATGCCCTTTTTTTTGTACTGTACACCCTTCAAAAAAGCAGACATGGGAGGTTTTCTAATACGTTTTTTTTTTTTTTTTTTTTCACAACTCATTCACATCCAATTGAACTTGTGCCACCGGGACTATTTTGAAACCCAAGTTTTCTGCCGTCTCTTGCCTCCCTCACTTGTGGAAGTGCGTCCGACATTTCTGAGCTCCTGCACAGATGCTGCTGGAGCTTGTGAGGCGCTCGCTCCCAGATTAGCGGCAGGTTGCGTAAGCAAGGAAGGTCGAGAGGTCTCGGGGTCCGGGAGGTGACTCTGAGACAACTGGAGCGGCTTTCTCGAACGGCGTTCCCGAAAAAACACACTATCTTTTAATTCCACTTTGAGGACGACGGTCCCCGATGATCAGTTTTCCAATTCAGTAGGCGAAAACCCGAAAGTAGTCTGAGACTGTCAGATAAAATTCTTTAAAGGTGAATCCGGGGGGGGACGTTCAAACGTGTATTAAAATGACTGGTTTGACCATCGCGTCTCCATCATTGGGTCAAACAACCACGATGGAGCTAAAAGGCTTCGTAGCCATGTATGATTTGTGGGACCATTCTTGAATTTGAGAGATAACTGTCAACGCTTAAATGTCCAACATTTTATCACCGTCCTACAAGTGTCCCTGCAAGTGTCCTGTGACCAAATATTGGCAAACATCTAGGTTCACACACCAGTGACCTGAAAAGTCTATATGTGTGTGTGTGTGTGTGTGTGTGTGTGTGTGTCCTGTTCTAGAATGAGAGCCGTTACGGTAACCCCATCGCTGTCACTCGATGCTCCGCTCCCCATACGTTTCCCCCTCGTCTCCGGACGCGGTGCCAGATTGCGATTTGGCTCCACGCGATTTGATCTACAAACCTACAAACCTATGTTTGGAGGGCATCCGTTGCGTCGGGGCCTTCCAATTTTTTTCCAGCCACGCGTCCGAGGACAACAACACTCGCTCCGTTCCAAGGGTGAGCGGCCGCGCCTCGGATGAGCGGTGCCGTCCGCTGAAGGGCCGGTGCGCTCAACGGAGAGAAGCAAGCGCGTTCATGGTCGAACGGCAAATACACACCATGACACGCCTGGTAAACGAAGGTCACAAAAAATGGTCGGGAGCTTTCCATCCTCCACAATTTTGCGGCACTTTTACAGTTCACGTCGCTGCGTGATTTGATTTGGCCGCAGCACCACGGAAACCAAAAGAGGAACAGAAATATACGTTGACAGGTGCGGCGCTCTGGCATTTTGATCTACGGGGGCCGGCTCCTCCGGCTCACGTTACACACGGGCGCTGACGTAAAGACCCAGCACGCGGCCGTATTAAGAAAAAATAAGGACATTTTCCTTCTCCCGACAAAATGAGACACAAACCGCTGGTTGAGGAGCAACGCTGCAGCGTCGACAATTCTCACAGAGTCAACCGGCTAAAAATAAGCCTGTGCAATGTGGTTGGCAGCCGGGATAAAAAGAGGGAATGAGCCCGTTACTTTAAAAAGGCCCGATAACCAATCCAGCGACAGGCTCGCATATACAAACTGAGTTCTGCTGCTCTGACAGCTCTGTTCTCGACCCATCGCTATTGGAGGTCGCCCCCTTTCTTCCTACATTTTTGGTCTCTGTTAACTGTCAACACTCTTAGATGGACCCCTGCGCCCTCATGGTAATGAATGAACGATCAGTTGGCAAAAATATGCAAATTGGTATTTCCTTGCATCTCACTTTTTGCAAGCAAATTACCCGGTTATAAATCACGCCCCATGTCAGCCCCAGATGGAAAGGAGAGAGGAGGAAGGAGAGAGGGGGGAGAGGAGAGAGGAGAGGAATAAGGAGAGAGGAGAGAGGGGGGAGAGGAGAGAGGAGAGGAATAAGGAGAGAGGAGAGAGGGGGGAGAGGAGAGAGGAGAGAGGGGAGAGGGGGAGAGGAGAGGAGAGAGGAGAAAAGAGAGAGGAGAGAGGAGAGAGGGGAGAGGAGAGAGGAGAGGAAAGAGGAGAAAGGAGAGGGGAGTGTAGGGGAGAGGAGAGGAAAGTGGAGAAAAGAGAGAGGAGAGAGGAGAGAGGAGAGAGGAGAGGAAGGAGGAGAAAGGAGAGAGGGGGGAGAGGGAGAGGAGAAGGAGAGGAGAGAGGAAGGAGGAAAAAGGAGAGAGGAGAGAGGAGAGGAATGGGGCAGAGCGCTGTTTGCCAGTAGATTAAATTACAGTCATTTGAACAAACGCTTTATAAATGCTGCTATTCGTGGCCATGCACACAATGATGTGCTGCAGGGCTGGGTTACATGTATCACAGCGCAGCGCTATATCCAGTTGGACAACTAACACTCTGAGCCACTGGTTCTATCCTTATCAGAGAGTCTCGGTGACCTAGCAAGTCCGACTCTTTTCCCGGCGTGTGGGATCATTAGCAAGAGTTCGCCCGAGCTCCTGTAACTCGACTCGCCGCCGTGTCTTCGCACCGGCCTCTGGAGTGCGCCTTAACTGCTGTCAACTTGTTAACACCTTCCCGTCGAGGCCCGTCCACGTCGTGCGCCCCGCCCCAGGACGCCGCCCCGCCCAAGATCAGAGGAGGCAGCGCTTGCGCGGGGACGGACGGGCCTTGCGTCAGCCCTCGGGCGGCGCGCTATATTAACCCCGCGGATGCCAGGGGAGCAGAGATGAACCCCTGACATCTGTCGCAGGGCCGTGTGTCCTCGCCGAGCCGGTTGCCGGGCAACCCTCCGCAGTTTGGAGAAACACTGCCGCAGCGGCAACGCATCCAGTCGGAATGCCGGCGATAGAAACCTACCACGGGTTCTGGATTTGCCCTGGTGGGGTGGGACACAGCTTCACTGCAGATCAATGGAGATGATGGTCAGAGTGAAGGTGAAGGGGCCACACAGCGACAAGGAGAAAATGCCACTTGATCATCAAGATGCACAGCAAAGCCGCCGGACTCCATGGGGTGCGGAGGCAACAATTACACATGATGATTGAATTGATACAAACGTATCATTGATTGGATCTAAAAAAAGGTTTAATGTGCCGGCCGTGATCGTTTTAAGCCTCATGTAAATAAAAATAAAAAAATCCAAAAATCCGCCCAGTTTTGGGGATTCAGTTGTTTTAGTGCAAAGTTGTTATGCAACAAACTTCTGTGTTGCCTTAACAGTGATCAGGCGTGACACTTAATAATAAAATCTTGTGATTTTACGGGATCTTTGGTCAGCTCGCTTTTTCATTTCCGCTACTTGAACCCTTCAGGATTCCGCTAATTGCGCCTGTCTGGGAGTCGGGCGCCATTCTTTTCCGGTTCGTGCTTCTCACTAAACGAGAACATCACAAGCAGTGAGACACACGTAACACAAATAAGTCCACGGTGATGACACAAAGGAGAATACAGTGGTACCTCGACTTACGACTGCATCTACTTACGACTAATCCAAGATACGAGTAGCGATAGTCGCAAAAATTTGTATTGACTTGCGACCGACTGCTCCAAGACATGACCGTGGAAATTTGCAGTTGGCGCGTCGGTGGCCAGTCAGCAGTCAGTCAGCAGTCAGTCAGCAGTCAGTCAGGGGGCGACCTACATCGTGTGTGCATGTAGTTTGTGGCTTATCAATATTTTTTTCATATTCACTGTGTTTGTGCTGTGTATTTTGTTTATTTTCACCCTTCATGATTTCATGATTTATATGGGGAAAAATTGCTTCGACATACGACCGTTCTGATAGAACGAATTGCAGTCGTAAGTCGAGGTACCACTGTACAGGCTTCTATGTGTGTCTGCACATGTATGCCGTTGCAAACTCGTAGGTCTTGAATTTCTTTGTCAAATACATAGCTGCCGTGTCTGTTTGTTCAGCCAGATGCATTTACACGGTGTATTTAAAGTTCCTCTGTCTGCTATTCCCTCTGATCCTGATCTGCTTGCAGCAAAGAGAAGGTAAATTGAATCAAAGAGAAGACGACAGGGGGCAATGGGCGCTGGGGCTTCCATTTAAACCAAGCACTGCTGGTTGGCACCAGGCAACCTCTGCTTAAGACCAAGGGGTTTAAACGATTAACCAAATCTATTTCACTACACTTACACTGCCTTTACGGGAGACTCAGGGGTAGAAAGTAACGTTTGAGGTAATTGTACATTAATGCCGTTGCAATTTTAACGTGTACATCTTACTTTTTATTGCAATACAATCTGTAAAGTTCTGCAAGTACTAGAGATTTTCAGCACATTTATCTTGACTAATAGTTACCACACACCAAAATATGAGGTCATAATATTGAGCAAAGTCATTTTAATTTCCATGAAAGAGCACATTTGATATCAAGGACTTCCACCGCTAAGGTTTTGTTTCCAAACATCCTACTTTCCCCATCAGTGACCTGTGCTACATTCGGGGCACGTGCCAGAAAACTCCAGGTGTAGCCGCGTATGCACGACTGTATTAGATATCTATGTCTTCATCTACTTTCCAGCCATCACTGCTCCTCTGAATCCTCAATGAACAAAATAGCATTTGAAAACAAAATGGCATGTATATTTATCTTGCATAGCTAAGAAAAAATGGGGGGAGGTTGTGGGGGCTAAAAACAGAGTTTGACGCGTTATTTTCCCTCTAGCATTGCTAATATGAGTGCAGACAGAGTGACTTGTGCAAATAAAAAATGACGAGGAGGCCACGGATAGCAACAGGTGGTGCAGCTTGTGGAGACCCCCCACGGTCAGAAATAGCCCTACAATGGGTCAGAAGATGGAGAGGGGGGCGGGAGGTTGAGAATGGTGGCCTGTCCACTATTTTAAGTCTGTGAGTGTTAGTCAGTCTGGAGACTAAGAGACGAGCTCACATCCCCCCTGGCCCATGAGTTTGATAAGCACAGGGTATTTAAATGGCGACTATAAACACATCCACTGTGCCAGGATCACTCTGGTATATTATGCTGATGTTCTCATGGGTCTTAATACGGCACCGGAGCGAGGTGGAGCCACACACACACACACACACACACACACACACACACACGCGCACACACACACACACACACACAAATATTTACATGGAAATATACTCACATAGTACTTTATTAGGAAGACCTGTACTCTGTCTGTAATCTGTCTGTCTATCTAGGCAGCCAATCGTGGGGCAGCAGTGCAATGCATAAAATCATGCAGTAATCTCCTGGGATGTTCATGCACGACAGCCTCTAGAGTTTACTATAATAGTGAATAATAATAATAATAATAATACTGAATAGTGCGAAACACAAAAAACATCCAGTGAGCGGCAGTTCTGCAGACGGAAACGCCTTGTTGATGAGTGAGGTCAACGGAGAATGGCCAGACTGGTTCAAGCGGACAGAAAGGAGACGGTAACTCAGTTAACCGCTCTGTGCAGTTAGGGTGACAAGAGAGACATCTCAGAATACACCTTGAGGCGGATGGGCCGCAACAGCAGAAGACCACGTTGGGTTCCACTTCTGTCAGCCAAGAACAGAAAGCTGAGGCTGCAGTGGGCTCAGGCTCACCAGTTGAAGATTGGAAATATGTAGCCTGGTCTGATGAATCTCATTTTCTGCTGAGGCACACAGATGATAGGGTCAGAATTTGGCGCCAACAGCATGAATCCATGCACCCAATTGTGTCAACAGTCCAGGCTGGTGGCGGTGGCGTAACGGTGTGGGGGATTTTTTCTTGGTATACTTTGGGCCTGTTAATACCAATCAATCATCGCTTGAATACCACAGCCTATTTGAGTATTGTAGCTGACCATGCGGATCCTTTCATGGCCATAATTGACCCATCTTCTAATGGCTACTTCCAGCATGATAATGCACCATGACACAGAGGAAAAATCGTCTTAAACTGTATGACCATGACAATGAGTTCAATGTTCTTCAGTGGCCTTCCCAGTCACCAGATATGAATCCAATAGAACACCTTTGGGATGTGATAGAACGGGAGATTTGCAGCATGAATGTGCAGCTGACAAATCTGCAGGAATTGCGTGATGCAATCACGTCGACATGGACCCGAATCTCAAAGGAATGTTCCCAACATCTTGTGGAATCCATGCCACGAAGAATTGAAGCTGTTATGAGAACAAATGAGACCCTCCCCAGTATTAGTATAGTGTTGCTAATAAAGTGCTCAGTGAGTACTGTATATAGATAGTATCGTACGGCTTCACGTGAAAATGCTTCACGTGACTCATTTCCATGTTAAATCCGACAAAGCTTTGAAGTCAAATACATTGACTTCGGGGTGGGGTGAACGTTCTTTACGCTGCGGCGTTGATCTGACTCTTTATCCCTGCTTTCCTGTCCCACAGCCAGAGGTGGATCTCCACTGACCTTGAGGCTGAGGGGGAGGCTGCAGTGTTGGGGTCAGAAGGGGTTTAGAGCGCGCCTGTGGCCAACGGGGGGGTTGTGGAGACTGGGTGGGGTGGGGGTCCTTATTACTACTATCAACCAGAAGGATGGTGAGCCTCCGGCGAACATCATAATGAAATATTACGCGCCCTCATCTTTCTACACCCCCCCCCCCGTGGAGTCCACGATGCAGGCATGGTCAGAGTAAAGGCCAAATTAAACAATCTGGATTATTTGATTCATAATATGGGTTTTAGGATGCAGAGAAATGGGAAACCGACATAAATGCCAGTGATAAAAGAAAAATGTTCAGTGATTTTTCGAGGGGTAAATCTTGGGTGGGATAAACTTTCACAACCCGTGTTCTTGGACTCCTTTGTCAATTTCTGGATTAGTCATGAAGTCATCTCACAGTTTACAATTGGGTCTTATTGAGATGGTTAAAATTGTGAGGTGTGGACAGCAATTGCGTTTATAACTGCAGTTTCACTTTAGGGAGGTTGAGTCCATAGCTTTACTGAACTGTAAGAGTCGATCTGGGCCCGGCAGAACAAGCCTAACTCGGGCTGCAGTGGACTGACCTTTGACCCCGCTGAAGAGCCCGTTCTGATTCTGTTCCTCTCTACTGAGTAATGTGCCTATCTGGACGGCGCTCTGATTGAAGATGGTCGGCTACAGTGGAGGACCACGTTTATGTGCCATTCGACAATAGTTTGAAAATAATACTGTACTCGGTGCCCAAATTTGAAAAGGTGGTCCGTCAGGGTGTGGAGCCCTAGTCCCATGCTGGAGCCTAAACTCTGGCCCCTCCTGCCTGGAGAATGCATGGCCCTATATGGCCAAATGCTGGGAATAAATTGTGATTGTGACAGTGCAGGGTGATAGCAGCTGTGCAGCCTGTCTAAAGGGTAGTTGGGAGGGTAGGGGAGATGGGGGGGGGGGGGGGGGAGGGGGCGAGGGAGAACCGAGCAGGGCTGGGTGGGAGGGTAGATCCGTAGTGGGCAGTGTTGAGTTTCGGGAGGCCTTCCAATCTTAGACACCTGACAGCGGGCAGGAATATGGAGGCCTGGCCCCCCAGGCTACACGACTGACCGCCACCCCAAGGACGGACAGGGGTGACAGGCAAGGGAAATGCCAACTGCTCCGGCCCAGACACACGGGCATTTCTGGACATGGTCATCTCGATGTAATTGGGGGTGCTCAGCCCACCATGCCATTCAACACCACCACTGCCAGTTAATTCAATACTCCTAGCGAGATGGCCATCAGCCATTATCAGGCCATTGCATATGGCAAGTGACTACCTAGTATGTGCAAGTAAATACTACACTCCTTCGCATAAAAATTCACAATGTGTTGCCAACTAAACACACGACAATTAATGTCTGGAGAAGCATCACATGAACCAATGTATCTCCTCAACAAACTGTGAGACCACGTCTTCAATGGCCTCAAAACTGATACTGACAGATCTACAGGGAAAGACCCAGAAGAATAAAGAGAAGACTTCCTGTCTCTCGTCTCCCTCTCTGCAGAGTTTCCATCAGCCGGTGCCGACCTTTTCGTGCAGCTGACAGGACGTGCAGCTCACAGGGGGGGCCGCCAAACTTCTTCTCCTCTACCTGACACAAGATATCTCTACCACTGAACCCCAGTGACACAAACGATAGGTTTACCACCTAGAGATTGGAGGCTTTAGTCGCCTGTTTGTAGCTGGCTCGACGTGCTTGTGTGTCTGTCTGACCATCGCTTCAAACTTTAAAATAGAGATGGATTTAAAATAGCACAGCTTGTCAGTAAACAGAGACCCACTCTTGCATCTGCTGGTGGCCGTTACTCTGACCGTCGACGTCCACAGAAGCACCGCGCCACGCTCCTATGCAAAGTTCGACAAAAGCGTAACTGCTGTAGAACTTCTGATACCGCCGGCATCCATCCATATGAAAGAAAAGCCCATGTTGGCAGTCTGAATCACAGCATCCGTACCCCTTATAGATACTTTACCATCAAACCAACGGAGCCATTATCATGGAAAAGACAGGCACATCAGGTCAAAGCAGAAATGAGAACCAAGTTCAATTGGGACGTCCTGTGCCTGCCAGCGCTAACCCTGTTGAATAACACTTGATCCGAACGACGCTGAGAACTCAAGCTCGGATATGTGAATTTAAAAATGCCTCATATTCTTACCTGCTGAGGCCTGCGCGAGCAGAAGGGAGACGAAGCAGCAGATTGAGACTATACCCTTCATGGTGGCTGCCAGGAGAACTCTGATAGTCACACTGGCTATATATACCAAGACAAGAAGGTTAAAGGGCATTCAGGGAAAAGGGGGCGGGGCCAAATGAGGGACACTTGGGGCACGAGGAGGGTGGGGTGTGAGATGAGAGACAGAATGTGTGTGTGAGAGTGTCCGTGTGTGTGTGTGTGTGCGTGTGCCTGTGCGGGTGAGTTGCCAGGCGTTGCACACGTCAGAGAGTCATGGCATACCAGAACGACCCTACAGTACGCGGGCGAACAGCTGACTCTCCTTTTTAGAGAGGTTGCAGCTTGGCCTCCAGCGTCAGGACAGGAAGCCCACGTTGGATCATACAATGGGGGGCGACTCAAGTTTTTACTCAGAAAGGGGGAAAAAAAAAAAAGAAGACTTTGAGTTTGGATCGGCAGTTGGAGAAATTGACCACACAAATGAGACTTTAACACCATGTTCCGACATCATTAGGACAGTAGGGCATTAATGAATCTGTTTCCTCCCAATTAAAAGAATTTGACCGAGTAGTGGAATTACCCTCGTCGAAGCCGTGCCGAGTTTTACGATCTAGACGAAACCGGGATGCTGCGTGCCGGGTAACGGATGGTTCTCAGGCATTACGGCCATTATCTTATTAAAATAACGAGGCATTGTCTGCCGAAGCAGACAAAGAACAATCAAGAAATGACCCGTACGGCTTTATGAACTTTCTTCCACAAACCGCCGGCCATGAATTTCCTATGGAGCTAATGAGGGCGATGGTGGGCGGTGAAAAGGCGACGTTGTACCCTCATTGTGGAAAAGACTGAAAATTGCCCACTGGGCTGCCAAATTAAGCGGTTATTCATCACAAATGTGACAAGTCTTTGTGCAGAGAGAAAACAAGGGAGAGAATAGGAATGACAGCTGTTGAGGAAGAGAGAGAGAGAGAGTGAGAGAGAGAGAGTGAGAGAGAGAGCGAGAGCGAGAGAGAGAGTAGGGGGAAGCAAAACTAGGGTTGAGGAAAAGTGCGGCACATGAATACCGCTGAGTCTGAACCAGAATCCCAGCCGCAGCTAAACGTTGCGAAGGATTAAGGCTTTATCACGCTCAAGCAGGCTCTGCTCAGATGAACATAATCTTACAATTCTGACGGAGTCAATGTCGCAAGTGTTGAAAAAAACGTATCCACCAATATGGGACGAGCTGTTCACTGTGGCCTGTCCATTCCACACACACACACACACACACACACACACACACACACACACACACACACACACACACACACACTGGAATTCATGTCCAAACAGAGCATGACCACTTACTCTTTTTTTTTAATCTACGACGCCTTAATCCCAAATGAACTAGCTAAACCACACCGGCTCCTTGGTCGTGCCGGGATGATGGATCCTCACATTTCAAGAGTCTCCCTGGAAGTCTCCCAGCAAACAATGACACCCAAAGCAAACTGACACAGTCTTCTCCACTTGCCTACCAAATAAATGAAAAGAAAAAGGACCCTGAAAAACTCCGCCCGAGGCACTGCTACTAGGAAATAACATGTATAAAGCCACCCTGAGCCAGTTCACTCAACATGTGGAAGCGGTGGTGAAGTGAGATCTTGGCACGACGTCACATTGAGAAGGGTCTTCAGCCTCGAGACTGAATGCAGTGATTGGGTAAATGGACAGTTTGCACTTTTAAAGCTGCATGGTTTGAAGCTTTGCCCTGATCAGGAGTTAATCGGAACCTTGATATTGTATATGTCCTTGAAGTTCCACATAAACAAATCATTCCCCCTTATCCTCTGGGCCAGTGATTCCCAACCTGGGGTGCCAGACCCCATAGGGGGTCGCCAGATATAACAAGGCCTTGGATGATTTGAGACAAATTCCAGATGTATTGTCTATTATAAAAACCTGGCTCTCGCTCCCATGAAAATAGAAACAATTCAGGCAAAAATGGCCGCCAGCCGCTAGGAAATACATGAAAAACAAAATGTATGTATTGCGTCTTATAGGGGGTGCAGGTTTGGTTGGGGAAAAAAGATTGGATTGTCTTTTATAGATTTTTTTAAATTATTTCTTTCTACCCTTCTTTTCATTTTGTATGAACAATATTTAGCCTGCATTGTATTTATTCTTCTTGTTGTCATTAAATAAATGACATCAATTTTCATCTTTTTTTTTTTTTTTTGGAAAGTACATTGGGTTTCTCATGTGAATAAAACGGACTGTACAAACAAATTTGAATTCTTTGAATTCCCTGTAACTGTACCCCCCTCTCTATCGAATATTGCTGCTCCAGTAGAGTCTATGACAGGGGATAAGATGTACTGTGTAAGATGTGTTAAAATGTCTTTTATTTTGTTGGAAATGGAAAAATCTGAGGAGCTTGGATTTGGGCTTTTTATCTTTATACAGTATATGTCAAATATATCTGTCTATATATCATCAATATTCCCCAGCAAGAAATCAAGGACTGTGATGCGGTTTAAGCAGCCACACCCGTCTTGGGTCGAGCAGATTGGGCCCGGGATCAGAGGTGGCCGTACGCCTGTTGCCCATCAGAGCAATCAACGAGCAACATCTGTCTGCCTCTGTCACGACATGTGTCCATCGGCTCCCGGCTTGTTACATCTTGCCACTCTCTACAATAAACTGGTGTGTTTGCAACATCTCTGCCTGTGTCTCGGTCGGAGGGGCCCTGAAAACGCCACCCGGGTGGCATGTGGTAGGTGGAACTGCCAACCAGGACATTTTAGACTTTATTACAAAGATTTACACGGCCAAATGTAGATTTATTTTTTGAAGATCGTCTATCGATTTACGGACGTTGGCAAATCTTGGTCTATATTGATATTTTGTTCAAGGTCTTTTCCGAGATAAGCAATATCGTAGGAACACCTGCTTGAGCTCCGCATCGCACATCCTTCCTTAAGCTTGGCATTGGTTTCAATATATTGAATCTTTGGCCCGTTTTGTGGGAAGGGAGCACATAACAAGCACAGAGAAGCGATGAACCATTTTAGTGCAGAGCGTCTGACTCCCAGCCGCCAATCACAAAAAGACACTTGTGCACAATCGTCAACACTCGAGGATGGACAACAAACCAAGTCATCCTCCAGCGTTACCCATAACTGGTCAAAGATCGATAAAAATGATCTACTTCGCATTAGTTTCATCTAAAATACCTTCATTTGTCGACCGAGAAAGCCCAACACTCAACTTGTAAAAAACAAAGTACAAACTTTATTATACTGTCTTTACAAAGGCACAAGCCTCTTTATCCCCCCGAAAAACATTTTTTTTCCTTTAAAACAAAAACAAAATAAACTAAAATAGCTTGTTGACGATCCTGCACACTGACAGGTCAAACAGAAAGGGAAGGGAAGAGGAGTATAAAAACAAGTGCGGGAGGGAGAAGTGGCGGAAAAAAAAACCCCAAAACAGGACGATAGTGAATAAACGAAACGCAAAAGGAGGGGAAGTCACAAGACACGGGGGCGTGGTGGGGAAATGCGACGACTGTGGTGTGAGGGGTGGGGACAGAGCTGTGTTCTTTAGACTGAAGAGCTTCTGCTGAATTGAGGGGGGGGGGGGTTACAAAAAAAAGGCTGCCTTGTGTCGTACAGTAAGTGCTTTCTCAAGATGGCCAATATGTCCGATGCGTCCACATCCCGCGCCCCCACACACAACCGTTCCTGACAGACGTGGAATCACCAAAGTGCTCGCCTTCAGCGAAAGGAAATACAAATTTTTCGATACAGATACTCAACGCGACACAGCCGGGATAGCTTTCCGTTTTGAGTTCACTGGGATCCGTGTTTTAAAGGCTACACCCATGTTCAGACGTACACATCTGTCCAGCAGTTCTACATTCCAAACCGTATCAAGGAAAAAACTGGCGATCATAACCGTGAACTTCCCACCGGTCAATTCATTTCCAAACATCAACATCTGTTTGTTTGGCTGTTGTTGTTTTTTTTGTTTGTTTGTTTTCTCCAAAATGAACACCCAAAGGGGGGAAGAAAAGTCCAAATTGGATCATATTTTTCAAACATTTGGAACTTTGGGTAGGAAAGACACGGAGCGCAAGATTAGAACAGAACAAAGACAAAAAAAAAAAAAAGAAAAAAAAGCTTGACATCAATATGATTTGCAATTCCAAATGTTAACCCAGGCTGGTCGCAACGGAGCACAAGAGGGATTCCAATGAGTGTCCTCGCGGCCTGGGGTCAAGGGTTTTAAGGCTGGCCTCACATCCGTCAGTCAACAATGGAGTTGAAAACATACACCGTACACACAAACAAACGGAACATTTCATGGTTCTCTCTTGCCTAATTGGGCACAAGACAAAAAAGTAACAACAAAACAAGGACATAAAGGGTTACTTGAGGAAATGCATAGAGCATGTGAACGTGGTGCGGTCAAACTTTTCCTTTAACTGATAATATTTCATTGACCGTTTAAAGACTCTAGTACTCGCGGTATACTTTCTGAGCTGAATGAAACCAGCTCCGTACAATTGATCAAACCAACCAACTGATTGGTCTTAATAGGTTGTGTAGATTGTGTTTTGGGCACAAATGGAGGACGGTGCGGCTGCAGGACTGCCAGAGTCCGGGCACCATCCCACCCTGAAAAACAAACAAACAAAAAAAAACAACAAAAACACACAACTTAATGACACACACACCATCCCTCTAGTGGGTGTCACTTAAAAGTACCCACACATCCAAGGTGTGTGTGTGGATTTGGGGGAGGTTAAAGCAGCAATAATTTGTCAGGCCCGGAGTGATGGGACAAGCATGCACACATGTATAAATGGGAACACTGGGAACCCAGCCCAGTAAAATGGCAACAAAACAAAGAAAAAACAAAAAAGAAAAACAAAACAAAACAAAAGAGAAAAAACCTCAGATGAACAGAAGAGGGAAATTTAAGTGCACCTTCTGTCTCTCTCCCTCTGATCCCCGCTTAGCTTCATGTTCCTATGAGCACCAGTCAGCTATGCAAACAGCTTTTAGTCACTCCCCCCAAAACCCGCTCCCCAGAAGGAAGGCAGCCTCCCGACTCAAGGCGGTAAAAAAACGGAGTTTGACGCTTCCGTTCGTGGAGCCAGAGTGAGTCTTTTCGGACCACAGTGTCTCTCCAGCGGTGTGTGTACGTGGTGCAGCCAGGGGGGAAAAGGGGTTTGAGGCCAAGATCGAACCGGGGGAAAAAGAAAAAAAGAAAATCTACCTGTGTTGAGGGATCAACCGAAATGGAGCAGTTGTGGTGCTCTGTGTGTGTGTGTGTGTGTGTGTGTGTGTGTGTGTGTGTGTGTGTGTGTGTATGTGTGTGTGTGTGTGTGTGTGTGTATATGTATGTATGTGTGTGTGGTGGTAGTGGAGAGGGGTGGTGGTGGTGGTGAAGAGCTTATAAATGGAAAATATTTATAGATCAGTCGGCAGAATGAGAGAACACACTCTAAAACCCCGCTGTAGACGAAGGAACGAGCGGAGGAGCGGTAGAGCGCGAGAAAAGCCTCGGAGCAAGGAGCAAGGAGCGTTTGGAGGAACATGAGTGTCTACGTGTAAACCTACTGGGGCTTCCTACCACGGTACGACATGTACGAGTGTGTAAAGAGTGCTTCGTCTACCGACCCAAAATTGTGTCCATTTGCCAAGAGTGCTGTAGGTTTATCCGCCTCACGTGGCCCCCGTAAAACGGGCCGTATACATGGGTGTATGTGTGTGGGTGTGTGTGTGTGTGTGTGTGTGAGGGTGGGGGTCCGCTCAGGGCAGCGGAGAGTCGTCGTCGTCGTCAGGGCCGTCGCTGTTTGACGCCGTGTCCGAAGCCGCGGGGTCGGAGAGGACGCGTCCGGAGGAGACGATCACGGCCCTGCGCTGGTCCTCATCCCCCACGCAGGCCCTGCCCTGGGTGCCCTCGATGTGCTGGATCGCCTGGAAGAGGGAGGAGGAGGAGGAGGAGGAGGAGGAGGAGGAGGAGGAGGAGGGCGACGTCAATGGAGGGTGACGCGTTGGAATGCAACAGCACCCTCCAGTGGCGGCTGGCGGGGACGACGTTACCTGAGAGCTTTTCACAGAATGCCGTTTTATCCACGGTCCACATATACCGTTACTAGGAAGACAATTAGCGTATAAAACAAGGCTTAACAGTCTGAATAAAAGGGAAAAAAGGATGCATCCAATTTATAAAAAGTGAAGTAGAAATAAAATAAAATTAGAAATGTGAAAATATACTGAATATACAAAATGTGATAATTATAATTAGAAATGTACTATTTAGACTCAACTGAATTGGCGTCTCTTCCATTCCAGAATAAAACATATCTCTCTGGTTTATATCATGGTGCACTGTGCCAAACATGAAAGACTTTGTTTTGTCAAAGGTACTTCATTTGTAATGTAAATCAAACTGTAATAATCTAGTTAGTACATAGTAATAAATCGCATTCATAATTTCTAACCTATGTACCGTAACAATTTATCCTGTGCATAGTATTGCATTTAGTATATTCTGTATATTTTGATATGTCTTACTATTTCCTTTTGTATTTTTTGGGCTTTTTGTATATATCTGACTAGTTTTATTTTTGCTTGACTTTTTTATACTATTTTATTATTATTATTTGTATTAAATTTGTTTTTCACTGTTAGGCTTTTTTATATGGTAATGGTCTGCAGTGAAACACACCAAACATCACCAGAGCAAATTCCTAGTATATGTAAATGTTCCTGGCGAATAAAACGGATTCTGATTCTAATTTGGCCGTATTTTGTATTTGAGCCACTGTTCTCCCACCTGAACGATGGTGTCCAGGTTCTGGCGAGATGTGGAAACCGTGTTGATCACCGAGGTGGGGCCCATGGTTACCACGGTGACGTGATGCGGCTGGGGAGTCTGGACTGGTGCGGGAACGATGACCGTGGCATGGTGGGTGGGGGCGGGAGGGGTGGAGGGGGCCAACACCTGGAAGAAAGCGAAAAAGGTACATGGTGAGAAGGGCACGTTGTTGAGCACAACACCTTGTTGAGAGCACACACAGACACACAGACACACACACACACACACACACTACCCCTCTCAGATGCACATACAGGTGTCTAATCCAGAGTTTCTAAGATATCTTCTCCTCAACCAGACATCTGGTTAAAGGCGGGATAATGTTTCTCCGTCTGCATGTAAGCCAACGTGCGCGGACGTCGTTTCGGTGATGATCGCGTGGCTGTTCGCTTTTACACTTGTATGGATTTTGTGTATACCGTTACGTGACCACTGATGATTAGTGTCACATCGAGTGAACCACAATGTACAGTAAACATAGAATGAATCTGTTGGTTTTTTTTCTCCAAACTTTATTTGAAGACTTTAGAACCAAAGGAAAACCTGGATATGCAAATAGAAATCTGCATTAAAACCTCTTCGACAAGTCGCTCTTCTATCTGAGACATAATTTATTATCTTCCATTTCAAGTGTGTATGTGTGTGTGTGTGTGTGTGTGTGTGTGTATACACAGACACAGACAGACAGACAGACAGACACACAGACAGACACACAGACAGACACACATACATACATATGAACTTCAAGGACATGGTAAGAACCCTGTAATTAGAAGCCACAACAGCCACACACCCCTCTTTGTATCGGGGGATATTCTCAGTTTTAACCTGAAAACTGTCTGAACACGGAAACCCACCAGTGGGCTGTGAGCCGGGGAGAGGCCGCCCCCCTCCGGCTGCTCGTGCACGTGTTGGGCGATCACCTTGAGCTTCTCCGGGTAGAGCTGGACATCCAGGAAACGCATCTGGTAAAAAAAATAAAATAAATAACACCCACGGAGAGAAGAGAGGGGTTGACATTTCAAATGCTTCCACTAAGGTAGTGCCTCTCGATAATTAGACATGAACTTTTCTTGTCTTTAGATGTTTTATTGACATGGAATTGAAAACTAGATAGATAGACAGACAGACAGACAGACAGATAGATAGACAGACAGACAGACAGATAGATACTTCATTCCTCCCAAAGGGCAATAACAATGTCACGGCAGCTCACAGGAACAAAATGGCAATACAAATAATAAGGCAATACAATAAAAAATGTAAAAAAATAAAATTACAATATCTGGAAATTTTGGAAAATCAACAATAAAACTTACAGTTAACTGTAACCTAACAAAAAAAGGAAAACACCATAAAAATAAACGGTCACTTTGAAAAATGAATAATGAATGACTAATAAATGAAATTATTCCATTGTTGAGCCTCTCTCTCCCTCTCAAACATGATCATGCGCGGGATGTTTGGGTTGAGTACCGAAACCACTATGGCATTGGTTTATATACAAGCTGCCGATCGAAATATCACCCTCTGGTGCTCGGAAACCACAAGCACCTTCACTAACATTATGTTTTGAAGCGTGCCATGTGAAATCCTCTGTATGACACACTTTTGGTCGAAAGCCAAACAGCAGCGGCGCTCGACAATGTCACATTATGGTCGCTTAGCCAATCATGTAAAAGAGGCGGGCCGTGTAAGTTTTCACTACCGATAAAGTCTGGTTCATACTAACTGTCAGTTATTTGTTAACATGTAATGTGTGAAAAGTCGTTGAAAAGTTATTGAGGACAAGTGGGTTTAGTTAATAAAAAAGATCTAAGATAGGATTTTTTTTTAAACAAAAATAAGAATTAAAAAAATAGGCAATCGCACCCTCTCCATAATGGAGACATTGGAGAGGGAGCAATTGCATGTGCTGTTCCTCTAAATAAAGCAAATAAAAACATTGTGTTTTTATTTTAGATGAATATCATTTTCCTCAATTTCCTTATTGGACAAAACAAAAAAGCACCATGCGTAACGGGGACACTCTCTCAGTCACCCCCCAGGTAAGGTACCACCACAAATAGAATCAAATTCATTGGTGGTTGTCCATGATGGCCCATAGTTTGGTATAAAGTACACGTATATAACAATTCAATGTGAAGTGGAAAGAGCTCCTCACCTTCTCTTCGAGGATCATTCTGACTGAGCGCTCCTTCTCGAGCTGTTGCCTCAACTCCACCATCTCCCGCCTCAAGTCGTCGGTCTTGTCGTCCTCCAGGATATCCGGCGAGCCGATCCCTTCGTCCTTCTCCTCGGCACGCCTCCTTTTTGGGGAGGAACCGCTGAACTCCTGAAGCCCGACAGAAGACATCGGTTAGTGACGGGTCCGCAGGCGGTCCAACGGCCCCGTTCCCCACCCCCAGGAACCACTCCACGAGCAAGGGACGCACGCACTTCCCAGGTTAGTACGGGCTTATTAACCTCTCGTTTGACCGATTTTGGGTGACAACACTTTGACAGGCCCAAGAAGGGCAGGTAGCATTTGACTCCAGTGTGAGATAATCTCACCGCGCTCTTTACCTGGATGAAGCGTTTGAGCTGATTGTTCTGCTGCAGCAGCCGCGTCTTCTCCTGCTCCAGGCTGAAGATGTACTCTGCTGTCTGCTGCAGGATGGCAGCCTGGAGAGAAAGAAATAAGAGCAGAGAATAACCTTTCTGCTTGAAGGTTTGAAGCAGGAGTTCAAATTAGGGACGACAAAAAATAACCACGCCCAGAGCCCAGAACCCCCACCTTGCTGAGCTTCTCTCCGTCGCTGTGTGGGATGAGGGTTTTGAGTGACTGGAAGCCGGAGTTGATGCTCTGCATGCGCCGCCGCTCGTTGCTGTTGGCGATTTCCCGCCGGATCCGCCTCTCCTGGTCCCTCGCCGTTTCCGGTGTCAGGGGAATGTTGGCCAGGCTGAGGGGGGCCAAGACCAACAAGTCACGAGGGCAGCGTGAAAGGGGGTAACCGAAGCTCACCCCAGACAACCATAACCAAATCCGGTCACGCCACCAACATATTAGAACAGAACACGGAAAGGGTGACGTGCACCTCACCTGGGAAACGTGTAAAATAAATCTAAATCACAATATGATATGGAGAACTGTGTACGCGAAACCGCTAAAAGCATCAAACAAAGTAGACAATGTGCTATATCTGCCTTATTTGGTGGAGGAGGCTACTGGGTGGACTGATTCAGCAGACTGATCCCGAGTCTTTACTTGCAGATATTACAGGACGCAGATTTCTTTGGTTGACGATATGAAGGGTGGAATACCAGTACATCAGTCTCTGGTGGAAAAGCTGGATATGTGGATATTGCAACATGAATACTGAACGCCTGCTTTCCAGGATTTAGTAAATCACGGGGAGAAACTCTTCTCTCTCCGCCTCCGATATAAGATCCAGCGCCACCATCACTCTGGGATTCATTCTGGCAAATCTCTTATCTGCACTGACTCAGCTGCCTCCACACAAACAATATTCACTTTTGGTTTCTCCCTTAGTTTGGCAATGTAAACAAGTGTTTCCCGTGACAATAAAGCCTGTCGCATTACATTGAGAGGGAGCAGGAACAACAGAACTGAATTTTTCCACTGAGTAAATGATAGAAAAAGAATCGTCGGTGACATACAACTTTAATTTAAGCATTTTTGTAATTTATCGATCGTTATCTGGTGCATCCAATTCTGTATTATGAGTGTGGATGCGTGTGTGTGTGTGTATAAATAAATAAACAAACACACACACACACACACACACATATATACATATAGAGTTAACCATTCTATTAATGATAATAGTATTATTTGTCATAATAACAATAATATTTGATTTGGTCAATAGCGTGTGTACCCGTCCTGCCTACAACTTCATGAACTACATTTCCCATCGGCCCCTGCGTAGCCCCGCCTCCCTTTCCAAAGAGGCTGCAGACGCATTGACGGGCCTTCCGAGGCACACACACCCCCCTTATTAATACGAGTACTATTAAATTCCTTGGCCGCGTCAAATGGCCCGTTTAAACAAACCACTGATAATATCGCATCTGATCGAACGACGCATTCATTTGACCCGACCACATCCACCAGTCGCCCACGGCGTCACGTTGCCGAGCTCAAATGGCACTTTTCGCTCCTTCCGCCATTACAACAATGCGACTCCGCTTCCCCTCCGCCTGCCCATGCGGCAGCATGGCAGGGCTGCGGGACGGCACGACGCAGTGTTCCGTGACACGCTACCGGCTCCTAAACGCGCCAAAAATGCCCGGCACCACGAAAAAAACAACGTCGAATCGGCCCAACTGGGACGCGGGGACGCGTGTTCCCCCAAATATGACGGGAAACGTCTGAAACCCGGGGGCACTTTCTAGCACCAGCATGGCCGCACTCCCCTCAATAACTTCTGACCCTAAATGAGGGGACGGCGACCCCCCTTTTGGCCGAATTGTTGACCGCATTACCACAAACCAATCCTGACGTTTCTGCACAGAACACAAAAAACATGTTTCCGAGAGCCGTGGGTGTGTTTCGCGGGGGGGGAACAAACGCGCCAGGGCTGCACGCAGCGCGGAGTAGCAGCGTGGTGCGTGTGTGTGTGTGTGTGTAACCACGTGGTTTGTGTTTGTTCGCCGCCAAATGTGTCGATTTATCAGCGAAATGTATTCAAACGCTACGATTACGGGAAGAAGCGGCGTGCGCGGCCGACCCCCGGCGGGTTACCGTAATAATTATTCAGTTATTTCACGGCCGTTAAAGCTCCCGCGTCTCCGTGGCGTGGTTCGTGTACACAATAACAAGAGCAGAAGCGTGTTGCCCCGGCGGCGCTGCAGTATTTACTAGTATCGGAACCACCACAACAACAACAACAAGCGATCAACTTGCATACACACCTGCACAGACCACCGATGACTTCTTTCTCCGTTTTCCTAAAATGTTGCAAGGACGGCACCTTCTGAGCGGGTACCATGAAATACTCCATGGTCGCCTGTCCAGCTTTTTTCCCCCCACTCTTGGTCCCAACAATTTACACCCCCAAAAAAAATAAAATAAAAAAATAAACAAAAACAAAAACAAACCCCCCCCCCCAAAACAAAACACGCGATCCCTGTTCGCGGTTGAAGTCCCTTTTGGATCCGCGGTGTGTCGGATCGATTCTCCCGGCGGCGGCGAAGCAGAGGAGTCCTGTGTTTGGTTGTAGTAGTAGTTGTAATGTTCCTTTACTTCCAGCTGATGGGGTTCCCTCGTTGTACTGCGTGTGGCTCTCTCTCTCTCTCTCTCTCCCTCCCTCCCCCCGCTCTCTCACTCTCTTTCTCGCCCCCCCCCCCCCCCCTCTCCTCTCCCCCCCCCCCCCCCCCCCCTCTCTCCCCCTTCTCTCTCTCTCTCTCCCCCCTCGCCCTCACCCCCACCCTCCCCCCCACCCTCTGCAGCTGATCGGACGGCTTTCCAGGCGGGAAACAGCTGGTCGGGATCGCGCTGCACCCGCCGGAGCCTCTACAGACGCGGAGAGGGGACTGCATGTAAACAAAGGAGGCAACTGCTGAGCGTAAACACGGAGAACCACACGTCGGCCGACGCGTCGGATCGTAAAGCACAACAAAGTGCCGTTTTTACGAGTATATATTGTTATCATAATGGCAGTGCAACCAATCATCATTAGTGTTATTATGATTATGATGGTGATATTATTATTTTTTTTTTATATACAAAACAATTTCATACATGCATTATTGTTGTTGTTAATATTATGACCATTAGTTATTCTGTACACTGTTATTCTCATCATTTGTGTTATTCTTAGCATGAGACCTATTGACAGCACTATTATAACAGAGTTATAATTATAATTACATTACTATCGTTGTTTTCAGTACCATAGTAATATCTCCTGTACTATAGATCGATCAGTGGTGGAAGGTAACAAAGTAAAAATACTTTGACTTTTTAAGCACGTTTTGCAAGCATCTGTAATTCAGTTTCAGAGCCAATTGCTCCACTACATTTCAAAGCAAATGTGTATTCTTTTTACTCAACTATATTTCTAACACATTTTCCACACAGTAAAAATAAATGGCAGTATCCATATTTTTAATTGTATATATTTGTATATATATATATATATTTGTATTGTATATATAAATGACTATGACACCACGTATTCTGTATTTTTCTGAATTGCAATCATGATTTGCAGGGGAAAGAAAGGTACAGTCTGTTTCTTATGCCGTATTATAGGTTATATTGTATCAGGGTACTGAATATTACTAGTGCTTTTGATACTTTGAGCACATTTAACAGCAGGTACTTACATATTTTCACTTTAGAAGAATTTACAATTTGGCACTTCAGTCATTGCGTCAGGCAGGATAAACTGAAAGGGAGAAATTGACCTTTTGCACCCGGAATTGTTAACCCTCACACGACACATGCACAATTTAAAGTTTTCTCAGAATTGTATGTGTTGATTGAGTTCTACTTAACAATCAGTTTCATTGGGTGATGGGCTAATGTCTGACATGTGTGGTTTTGCATGCACATGAGATGCAGAGCACTGCTTGTAGTTATTTAGAGGAAGTTGTTGCCTATTTTATGCTCTTTATATATGATATTAGGAGAGCCGAGAACATGACAAATCAACTGCACGTAGACACACGAGACGAGAACCCTTTCCGGAGCTGCAAGGAAACAGCGCCACCCACTGGCCTAACGTGCCACACGCATCACAAATTGGATTCATCGTGTCAGTGAGAAACGCGCGCCTGCATGTGTGGGTGTGTGTTTATAATATGTCAATTTCCCCCCAAATCCCATGGTTGTAGATTTGGTGAAAATTGACTTGTAGCCTTTTGCTCTAATTGTAATGTAATAAATGACTGCAAGTTGTTGTCATTTTCATAATGGGATTCTTCTTTGTGCCCTGGTGGTAACAGTGAAAGATGATCGGTGTCTGGTTTAGATCCCCATTATTAGGCTACACGTGGATTTGCTTCTCTCTTCAACCTGTCATGAACATAGTAGGCCCACCACAGCCTCCAAGGGTGACATGGAGGATGCAACAGGTTAGTCAAACTCCATTCGTACATTTATACTACTATTGCTACTACCAAACGCTAGATAGGCTAGATAAGACTACACTTCATTTATCCTAGGGTGGAATCCGGTGTTACAACAACAAGACGGTTCAGGTCAAGAAAGAGATAAAAACACAAACTGAATAAAATAAAAGAGTGTACACATCTATAAACAAAAGTCAACGGTGAGCAGCCTTATGTTAACTAGTGAGTCCAACATGGGCAGCTGGCAGTTAATCCAAGTAAATTACATCAGCAATAATGTGAGGTGATAGTACTGGCAATAAACTGATATCGTAAATGTGTGTATGGCCATTGTATAATTATATATGTGTAATCTATCGATCTATCTATCTATCTATCTATCTATCTATCTATCTATCTATCTATCTATCTATCTATCTATCTATCTATCTACCTACCTACCTACCTATCTATCTATCTACCTATCTATCTATCTATCTATCTATCTATCTATCTATCTATCTATCTATCTATCTATCTATCTATCTATCTATATAGTTTAATTAGGCTATAATCAAACCCACACGTTATGCAAAACAAAGAAAACAACATAAATCTCACAACATTATTTCACATATATTATCCTATTATTATCCAGCCCAGCATTTTACCCCCAGGGTCTATTGTAATCGGGGAGCCGTGTCATCGATTACAGTAAGTGGCACATAGCACCGTCTATTTACCATTTGGAATGAAGTTATCTGAGAGGATTACGTATGTAATTCAAGTAGGCTGAACTTTCTGCTGGGGACGGGGACGGGGACGGGGACGGGCGGGGAGGGGGACGGGGACGGGCGGGGAGGGGCGGGGAGGGGCGGGGACGGGCGGGGAGGGGGACGGGGACGGGCGGGGAGGGGGACGGGGACGGGCGGAGGGGGCGGAGGGGGCGGAGCAGCCAGCACGCGCTGAGCTGGCAGAGTCCGCCGCGCGCGAGGAGAGCGAGGAGAGGAGAGGGAGTCACGGGCTGGACGTGGATGTGGCGCGGGTCCGGTGCTCGGTCTGATCACCCACGTCTCCTTCAGTGGTGATCAAGTCAGAGAACCCCCACCACCACACCCACCCACCCCACCCCAACCCCCCACTCCCCCTCCCAAATCCCCCCCCCCCCCCAAAAAAAAAAAAAATTATAAAATCCAGGACACCGTCATCCGTGATCCGACCGGGAGTCGACTCTGCATCTGGTGGGGAAAAAAAATACAAATAAAAAAAATACAGCACCGAAGACCGAGACCACCCGCCCCCCCCCCCCTCCCTCCCACCACCGCCGCCACCCCACTCTCCGTGACATCTCCGCGGGGCAGCAGCACCCCTCCCACGACCCCCTCCCCGCCCGGAGGAGACGACCACCCAGAGGAGAAAGGCAATAACCCAACTCGGACCAGCGCTGCGGCCGGCCAACGCGCTCAGAATATGGACCAACTGCGCTATTTCCACGCGTGACAAACGACAAATCCACTTGTCTTCATTTTTTTTGTTGTTCCGGGATTTTTCTTTTTTTTCTTCTTCCGAGTGTTTACACTCACCGACGAATATCTGATCGCATGTAAACACATCGCAGATATCAGTAGAATTGAGACTCTCCTTCTCCCATGTTGAGACGTTGTTCCGACCGCGGTCTGGGGACGGAGCGCCTCTCTCGACACCCAGTCGCGTTTTCTCGAGACGTGTCAGCGCCGCGGTTCGCTGTTTTGATCGAGGGGAACCGAGGAAGACTGGAAGAAGACACTTTCCCCACACGCTGAGAGGGAAGTTTGAACCCGAAGAGGGGAGAAAGTCGGAGATATCTCGGGCAAGATCCGCGGCATCTCCCCCCCCCCTCCTCCCCCGTCCCCTCCCTGTAAAGGTAAGGCTTTAGTCTGGAAGTCCACGGAGCTCGTTGAGGATAGTGTGACATGCTGTCACCCCGCTGTGCGCAGTTCGTTTCCTCTGTGTTTTTGGACCCGGTGTGTCCAAATGCATCCCGGCAAAACGTGAGACGGTTCGAGTTCAACCGGGGCACCCAGGGCGGAGTGACCTATTTATTTTTCCGCGTCTGCAGCAGCGGTGCGTTGGCCCGCAGTCATCCCGCGGACTGGACTCCTCCGCCCGGTCACATCGAGTGTCTTGACAGCGTCTGGAGCTGGAGGATTCGTGCAGGCATACACCGTGTCAGGGGGGCTTTTTTTCTTTTTCTTTTTCTGCATCCTCACATAACCACAAATCCTCATTTTTAGGACAAAAAAAAAAAATCCTGCCCGCACCACCTCTGTGCATCAGCTCACCCAGCTGTTGTGCAAGATGAGGGCTGCTCCACTCGAGCCTCTGATGCTCTGGTGGCCTGTCACAATGTCTGCCAGAGAGGTCAACGTCTTTAATGCTTTTACAATCGATCGGATCCATCAGCCTATAAATTGTTTATTGCGGTGTCAATGTTTGCATCTTGCAAAGTGATTTGGCTTAGGCAAGTTTATGTCACATCGGAGTGAAGAGGGAGTTTAGGTAGGGGCCTCGATAGTGAGCTATTTTCCTCCAATTAAGCAACTCCACTGTCCCTCAACCCTAATTGTGTGCACATTGAGACAAGGTTTTGGAGGGAGCCTCTCCCCATTGGGTGCCTCCCATGGGCCCATTGTCCCTGATGACACCAGGGGAAAGAGCGGAGCCCTGCCAAGGCAGAATAAGGCCTCATCATTATAAAGCATTAGGCCACAATACCAATCGAGGCACAATCAGGGGCCCCGGATGGTATTTGGAACAAGGTTGTCCGACTGTATTTTATCAGGAGATGATAAGAATCGCCATATACTCATAGCTCTGATGCAATTACTTATTGTGACATTAACCCAGATGAAACATCCTTTTTGAATGCCACATTAAATGAGCGCACGGGAGCTATGAGTGTGTGGAGGCTCTCATCTCCTTCTTCTATATTTTTGTCGTCCAGCAACCCATTACCAGGGGTGTGCATTTTACCTGATTAGACTTTATTTTAGCAATATATTCAGGGGGGTGAATATAGACAGTACATGGGTGAGTGTACTGGATGAGACAGATGCTATGTGTGTTATATGATGTCAAACCAATAGTAGACATATGGGACTGGTGAGAATAGGCCACGGCTCAGATGGACGTCTCTCACATAGAAACAACAATAGCGGCGCACAGGCTGTACTAAGTACTCTCAGAATGAAGGACTTTGACTCTCCCTCAGCACCCTCACTCCAGGCCTATGCTATTTAACCTATAACCCCTCGACAAAATGCGAGAGCAGCCATGTTTGCAGGTGGTCACGACATTCACATCCCGATGCTTTGTTTATCCAATCAGCTGATGAGCTCTTCTCCTAGATCAGTTCAACCGCCGGTCAAGCAAATATCCATCCGAGTGAATGATTGGGGCCAGACAGAGCCGCGTCTCTCTCTTACCACCAGCATATGGGTCATTGTAGGCAATGCCTCTCTTCTACGCTCTTAACTGACTGCACTGAAAAAAGCTGTCAGCTTCACAGCAGTGCCAGATGTCCACCGGGCTCCAGCTGTGAATCTCTGCGGCGCCATTCCACTCGCACATCCAGGATGTATGTGTGTGTGTGTGTGTGTGTGTGTAAGAGAGAGAGGTAGAAAGCCTGTTTGATATACATATTGTTGTCTTTACTACAGCCGTGTCCAGATGTAAATCCTTGGAGAGGGGCTGCATGAGCAACAGTTTGCACAGAGCTCTGGTACATTCCTGGTTGGAGCTACAGGTTTGACACCAGCTCGCTCCCAGCGCCGCTGCACGGGGCTTCATCCGCACCACAAATTAAAGTGCTTGTGGATCACAGCTTTTTCAGCACAGCAGTGTCTGAAATATACATCAAATTAACTCTGAATATGGTAGGTCTGCCTTGCGCTTGGCCAGTTCCCCATTATCCCTCTTGTGTTTGGATGCGTCATTAGATCCTGCCCCTCACCACAGAGGTGACATCACAACCCCTCAGATCCCCAGGCTGTGTCAGTGAAAGGCAGCTGCTTTTTAGGGTGGAAAAGGTGGGCCCTAATGGCAAGTCCCCGCGTCATAGTGAGCAACTGCTAGGCATGTGGTCGTGGGGAGGTTGAAAACCCCGCAGAGCACTCAACACTTAATGTTTTGGAAAAAGGCTCGAAAAGTCCAGGCTCTCGCTGAAATGAAGAGACGCGTGTGCAATTAATGAATAGCTTGACGAGGCAGAGCATGACATCACAAAGAAACATCAAGGATGGAAGACAAAATCCGGCGGAACAAATCCTTTGAAACACCGTTCGCAGTCTGAGGCTCAATCACTGAAATAATTTTGTCATGGGGGGGGGGTGGGAATCGTTGCTGGTTTCACTTGCTCTCAGTCGTAGGGGTTTAAGTGGCACAGGCTACGCCAGGAGAGCTTGTGCAAGTGTTTGAATTAATATCAGGTTAGGGGTTACATTGCTGCCAGGGATTACTCAAAAAGCTGAAAGGGACTCTGCGGCAGGCGGACGGATTACAGTGGACAGTGAGTAGGAGCAGCAGGAGACAAGGCACCGTATACGCAGCAGCATTTATCTTCATGGGAATAAGAGCCACTTACTGTATGTTTTCAGACCCATAGTCACAACGCCTGCCCTTTTCTCGAGGTACCTTTAAAGCTGTATGGCCTCAGAGTTTTGGTGTAAAATCGCAATAAAATGTACTCTCCTCTCCCCCTAACAAAGACTCAACTGTTCAAACTGTTCAAAGATTCGCAATGTTGCTCCGTGGAAGAAATTAAACCACTGTTGCAGAGTGCGATTGTCCTGACATGTTGATTGGAGTTGTACATCTCACCTCCCGACCTTCGTTTCAGGCTGAATTTTGTTGGAAATGCCAGAGGAGAGATGACTTCTCAGCTGCAATCATGCATCTCTTCCCTCTGGTTTACCACAGGGGAATACCATGGGCCTGACGGGGATTTACATAGCAGCTTAAAACGCTCTCAAATGTTTTTTTCCGCCTTCCTGTCTCGGTTGACGAGTCGCCATGTTTGCATGTGTGCTAATAAACCGTCTTTCATCAGCGAAATTATCCCTGCGTTAAAAATAGCACCAGGCTCATATCGTTGCCTGTCACTTAAGGCCACTGTAAAATGATGGCTTAATGCACATTTTGGAAGGTCTCACTGTTCACAGTGCATGTCTCTGAGTGTGACTTGACTTGACTTGATAACACCCCTGAGCCGTTCCAAAATCCCTGTAAAGGCCGCTTTGAGAGGATTCTAAAATTCTTTTTTTTAAATTTTTGTCTTTATGCAGCTTTCGCACAACGAGCTGATGTGCGGAACCAAGTAACGGTATGCAGTACAAATGTGGCAGTATAGTGTACGAATGGAAATTATATTGTATCACGATTGGGCCTGGGCATTGGCCCTGTGTGATCCTACAGTATGGATCAAAAAGTGTCCCCAACGCTGATTCCTTTCGAGTCTCAAGGGAGAATACTAGGAAATAGGAAATATGAGTTTATAGTCTATTTGCTCTTTTTACTGAGACCCTTTACAAATAGACACACAGGAGATAAATGTATTACTGGACACACAATTACTTCCAGTTGGGCGTTCCAGTGGATTTGACCCCTCGATCATCACAATAACATTTTAGCCCCGGTGCAGTAGAGGAAAACTTGACTCCACTTCATTTGCTGCCTTCCTTTACGCACTATCTTAGTAATAGTTGCCATGTGAGGAATCGTGAAGGTAACACATCTGTTGCTTGGCCTGATATGTATCTGTGTGTGTGTGTGTGTGTGTGTGTGTGTGTGTGTGTGTGTGTGAGGGGGGGGGGGTTTGACTCCTGGAACCTTACACAGAGCGGACACTGAGCCCCGCAAGGCCTGACTCACACTGCTGTGCGAGTTGAAGGAGACCGGGACATTCTGCCCTGCTCTCCTGCTGTCGCCGGGCTCGCAGACCATGCATTTTTCTCCGGTTAAACTATAACTACTAATCACCTAACCACCTTACCATTTCCGGCTGGAACAGACCATTGTTGGGCCCCCCGGGGGAGTAGGTTAAACGGTTTTGTCAAGGGTATAATGTCTGTCACCCCCGTTCTAATCCACCTGTGTGGGACAACCCAAGCGAGAGCAGGGCTCGCTCTTTCTGGGGCCAGAATCTGCCGTGGTGAAGTTTCGGGGTCAGTTCCTGTGCCGCAAGCCTGCAGGTCTGCATTTCCAAAATAAACACAGACAACTCAGTGCCTCGCTCCAGCTACGCCGCCCTGCCCCGCCGCTCTCTCCCACCCCGTTCCGCTACTCCATAACGCTCCGTCTGTCCCCGCCCGTGTGCGGCACTCCTCGCGTGACGGGAAATTCGGCCTCGCAGGAGTCCCTCACACGATTCGCAGAGTAGGACGCACATGATGGGGAAAGGTTGGAGACAGGACTTGGGAGGAAAGACGATTTGGAGACATAAACAGCCACCTAATGACATTAACATAGGAGGGGAAGGAAAAGAAGATAGTTTGGGTTCACAAAGTCCAATTTGGGTTCCTGGCCGTACTTAATATATAACCCCAAGATGATTGTAAACATGGAACATGGAACCTGCTGAAGCCTCTGAGATATCCTCAGATTTTTGCTCAGGGAGCTGCGAGCCACACAGTGATCTGTCAGCAGCGTAGCAGTTAAAGCAGAGACACAGCTGGTTTGTATTATTATTTACTCGCTTGGCCAGGACGCCGGATTCTGCAGAATACCCACAACAGTGCTGCAGTACTACAGTATGTCGATGTACTATGGGGTTTGTACACGTGGGCCTGCTTGTTTGAAGAAGACGGAGAGAAACCGAGGCCGGGCTTGGCCGCTCTGAGGACGACCGAGGAGTCACAAGTTGGCTGAAGGGCACAAAGGGAGGAAAAGATGAGTTTTTCTTTATTACAAAAAAAAAAAGTGTGAGAGAAAGAGAGAGAGAGAGGGAGAAGAGAGGGAGGGGTGAAACTCAAATCAGGCTCTCAAGTCTGGGCCCGGGTCGAGCTTGCGTTTCTCTGTCTGGGCATATCCAGTCCTGTTAGCGAGCGTACAGACTTTGCCCCCTTCACCCCCCGCCTCCACCCACCCGCCGAATCCCTTGGTCTCCATATCCTCGCTTTCAACTCTTGCTTCTCTACAACAAGCGCCCCCACCCCCTCCACCCCCTACCGACTCACATTTTCCTCGCCCACTTTCCATGAGACCCAAGCTTCAACGCCAGCCATTTAGATTATATAAGGCATTCTTCATCTTATACATGCAGAGAAAAAGAGAGGGAGAGAGTGAAAAAAAAAAGTTTGGCCTGCAACTGTTTACCCTCTCTGTGGTATTATGGAGATGTTGCCAGAGCTAATTTAATTCACATGTTCCTTCGCTGCCTGCGCCTTATGAGGGGAAAACTGTACAACGCTCTGCGCCCTATACCTTTGAGGTGAGAATCCAGGAGGCAACCACTTAGTACCTCACGTGTTTACATGAACTAACGTTCGGCTTCTCGGCTTTGGCGTCACCCCCTGAAGGGTGCGGTTGTTGACCCGGTGGAGGAGGTCCTTGGTATCGACCTGGCATGTCTTCAGCACTGTCTCTCTGGTACTAGATGCTTAGATTGCTTCTTTAAGTATCATTGTTTTCTTGTTTGCTCAGGCCTCAATACATTTCCAGTCTGTCAGAGTGGGCCTGACTGTTCCGTAATTGATTCTAAATGTTGTTATTGATTGTTTGAGGGCATGCGCGTTGCCCTGACCTTCAGCACTAATTTAGATCCTCCTTCCCGTTTACTGCCCCTTTCCAGTAGTGACAGTCGTTCACGGCACATTTCATGAAACCTTGCAGTTTGATGTGTTTGGTCAAAGATAGCTGGGGGTTTGCCGCGAGCCAAAAACGTTAAATTAAGGCTTTAGTGCTTCTCCATTTTACAGCATTTTGGCTGTCCCCATCTCTCGCTCCACCCGTCCCTCTGCATCTGGCTCTCTTTTTTGCCCCCCTTGCTTCCTTGTTCATTCTCTCTGATGGAAGCAGTAGAAGATAAAAGGCTTTAGGGTGGAGTCTGTCTCTCAGCTGAGCTAAGACACAGCCACACACAGTGTGTAAGTGTGTGTGTGTGTGTGTGTGTGTGTGTGTGTGTGTGTGTGTGTGTGCGGTGATATGAGTGGGTGGGTCTCTTAGAGACACCAGCCACCTCACGTAAACGGTAAGAACAGGACAGCAGTTGGGCTGGCACTGCCACACAAGGAAAATACATCATAAGCTTTGTGTATGCAAACCCCACATGTATGTGTGTGTGTGTGTGTGTGTGTGTGTGTGTGTGTGTGTGTGTGTGTGTGTGTGTGTGTGTGTGGCACTGCTGGGGGGGTGAGGCGCCAGAGGGATTGAAATGCGGGTATGGTAGGCGGGATGAGGTCCCAAATCCTCAGAAGCTCTTCCATCTCCCTTGTTGCTGTGTCTAGTTCAGTGGCTCCACGTCCAGTGGAATACAGACCCTCCCCGCCCACACACACACATGCACATGCACATTCACACACGCACACACACACACACACACACACACACACACACACACACACACACACACACACACACACACACACACGCAAACACCTCCATCATGTCACTTACTCTGCTAATTGCTCTCCGCTGTTTAGTGTTTCTGTCTCTTCCTGTTTTCTTCTTTTTTTCAATATACTTTGGCTTCGAGGGCGGAGCCTCAACTCTTCTCCTCCTCTTTCTACACACACACACACACACATTCACGCACGCACTCACACACACACACACACACACACACACACACACACACACACACACACACACACACACACACACACGCTCACTCTGGCCCTAGCTCCTGCAACACATCTGTCTCTGCGTGCCTTGCACCCCCGCCATCCGTGTCTCTCTCTCTCTCTCTCTCTCTCCCCTCTCTCTTCCTCCCTAACGCGGCATGGCTGGTGCACAGGTGTCACCCTTCCCTCCCCGGAGACAGGGCGTGGTCTCTCCCAGGAATTCTTGCGAGAGAAAGAAACTCGCTGAAAATTGAAACATTATGGCGGCCCCCATGACCGGTCTGCCGGGCCTCAGCGACACGGCACGGAAAAAAGACCCTCTGCCCGCCACTCCCACCGGCCCCTGTTGCGTAAAAGCCGCTGCTGGGACTCGCATTACCGCGGCCATTGAAGACGATGCCATGTTACCCAGGGAGCACGACTATCACTTAGCGAGTTGCAAACAAATGAAGGCGACTGGGGTCGAGCTCGTAGGGGGAGGCGTAGGGGTTTGTTTCTTATATGTGTGTGCATGTGTGTCTGTGCATGTGTGTGTGTGTGTGTGTGTGTGTGGTGCCATAATAACCCCGTCCAGGAAATGACTGTGAGACAAGCTGCACCCCTCCCAAAAGCTGGAGCTCTACCCAACGTGCTCTGAACTGAACTGAACTCCTCCAGACGCAGCCAGCCTGCTGTGCGCTGATGCGGTTCTGAATGTGTGTGTGTGTGTGTCTAAGAGTGTGCATGAGTTTCTGCGTGTGTGTGTGTGTGTGTGTGTTTGTGTGTGTGTGTGTGTGTGTGTGTGTGTGTGTGTTCGATGTCACATTATGTAACGCTGGCGGTACAAGTTGAATAAGTCATTACAGACTTGTAGCGTCTCTGATCCTCTGAGCGTTTGAGGGCTTGCGCTGCAGAACCAGCGCCGGCTTCGTCCTCCATGTTGACGTGGGAAGGCCGGAGCGCGTCGAACCCGGCGAGCGACGCAGAAATAAAGAGCAGGGTTGTTCCTTATCGCACCACACTTTCCATTCGCTGTAGTCGACCCTATTAATTATGCCCTCCGCTCACAGTTAACTGCATGGAAGAGGAGGAAGAGGGTACGAGGGATGGAGAGAGAGAGAGAGAAAGAGAGAAAGAGAGAGAGAGAGAGAGAGAGAGAGAGAGAGAGAGAGAGAGAGAGAGAGAGAGAGAGAGAGAGAGAGAGAGAATGTTTTTGGATACCCTCCCATGTTCTCCTACCCGGTGGCTTGGAGCAGCCGTTCGGTTTTCACCAGTGAAGGATCACAGCAAACATGTCTCCCGTGGAACTCGACCGCAGCTGCCTTGTGCTCCCAGAGGCGCCTTGTGAGAAACTCTGCTGGTGGTGGTGGTGGCGCTGGTGGTGGTGGTGGTGGTGGTGGAGCTGGTGGTGGTGGTGGGGGGGTTTAGTCAGCGACACCCTCTGCTAGGTCTCGAGATGCGAGCCCAACACGGGCGCGATGCGTTTTGGGCCCAAATCTCCTCTTCTGAAGTTGTAGCATTGATCCGATTTGTTGAGAAGTGGTCACAAGCAGCCTTTTTTTTTCCGCCGTCTATGTCTGTGGGTGTGTGTGTGTGTGTGTGTGTGTGTGTGTGTGTGTGTGTGTGTGTGTGTGTGTGTGTGTGTGCGTGTGAGTGTGCCCTTGAGTGTTCAACCTGATATTTCAAAAGGTTATGCAGGTGCCGGTTTCTTGCATTCCTGACGTGACCTTCTGCTCATTTCTGCCGCGGCGCCTTTGGGAGAGGTCTGCCCCTGCAAAGCCAACAAGGTGTGGTTGTTGTGTGTGTGTGTGTTGTGGTGGTGGTGGTGGTGGTGGTGGTGGGGGGCGGTCCTGTGTTCGTGTGTGTGTTATTGCCTCTTACACCGACTTGGGTATGTGTGTGTTGAAGAACACATTTTGCCATCTCAGGGCTTCCCTTTATGCGCGGCCGTAAAAAGCGTAGTAATCGGACTTTCCGGCTCGTTTTGGGTCTGCTGGGTTGGATGAGATCTCTCCTTGCGGGTACGTTTTCAGGCCACAGCGCAACCTTCGCACATCACCATACGCACAATATTCACATAGTTCATCTGCCATGCTCCAGGAAGGAAATACGCTTGAAAGGTGGTGGTGGTGGGGGGGGGTTCCTCTGGAAAAGTATGGACCCCAGGAGAGAATGTTAACACGGCGGCTTTGACATATTTATGCCTTCTGCAGAGGAGTAGCATAGAAGAGCTAGTCAGTTCCCGAAAAACTCCACCAGCCTCGTGTTTGACCCGCGCTCCCCTGATACGGCTGGTCGGTGTGTTGATGGTGTGTTGACTTAATTGGTGTTTGTCGGCTGATCCCAGAAGGAGAGGACACAGCCGACACAGCCTTGGTCCTAGATCTAGCCTAGCTCTTCCCCGAAGCTAAGTTTGGAAGGACCCAGAGTAGTACGACCGCCACTCCCCCAACCCAACCACCTGAGGCTCCCACCCTTCTACCCCACCAACACGGCAAAAAAAAACAACCCAAAAACATTATCCCCATGTGGAAAAAGAATGGTTTAGTGAAAATGCCCGGGCTGTAAAACCGAGCTGTTAACTTTTATCGTGGGAGTTTTCCTCCATCGAGCCGCCAGTTGTGACAGCCTGAAACGTTTCTTTCCTTTCGTTTGCTTCTCCCTTCTCCACTCGGCTGTGTTTACCTCCCTCCTCCTCCTCCTCCTCCTCCTCCTCCTCTTATCCCTTCTTTGCTTTCCTACCGAGCGATGTGCGGTTACGCCCCTGCTTGGCTGGAGAGCCGACTCCAGACTGGGTGATTGCGTGCAGGAGTCGGAGGATTGCATCACTGCCTGTGGGGAGAGGCCACAGGAATGAGACTCTGAGGGAAAGAGAGAGAGAGAGAGAGAGGGAGTGAGAGAGAGAGAGAGAGAGAGAGAGAGAGAGAGTGGGAGGGGGAGAGAGAGCGAGAGAGAGAGAGAGAGAGAGAGAGGGTAGGGTAGGGTGAGAAAAGGAACCTTGAGAGACTATGGGAATGTGTAGCCAAAGGAATTGGCCGAGCGAGCGGTGCGGATCTCGTAAGTTAATGGGGGGTGGAGGGGTGGTGGTGGAGCCAAGGAATGGAAAGCAGTTTGGGAGACCGCAGGAGGTGGAGAGGCCCAGCGGAGGTATATAGTGGGAGGGTCAGAATTGGTCCAGGGTGGAGGGTCCATTATATCACATCTATCACACCCAGCCCCAAGTACAAACACACACACACACACACACACACACACACACACACACACACACACACACACACACACACACACACACACACACACACACACACTCTCGCTGGCTGCTCTTCACTCTTCTCATGGATTGTGGTCCACCCCACCCCCGCCCCCAGCTCCGGTCGGCGGATCCTGGGGGGCTTTCTGCTCTACTGCCGTGCGAGGGTACCATGTTGTGAAATGCCCCACGTTATTGTCAGATTACTCACCGCCCTTCAAAGCCTCCCCCGCCCTGGCGTTGCAGCGCCTTTGAGCGTCAACTTTGTGTGAGTAGCTTAGACACTGAGTCAGAGCTCGGGGGGTGTGGGGTGTTGGGGGTGTTTTGGTTCGGTATCATTATCCCGGCGAAGAAGAGGAGGGAGGATGGATCGGGACAAACCGGGGTTAATGAAAGGATTTTAGTAAACAAGAGGATGGTGCAAAGCGGCGACTGGCGTTCCAGGCGTTTGAGCGGTGAAGTCTCCTCCTCCCGAGCGCTGACTCGGCAGCACGTGCTCCTCAGACACACACGCTTCTGATAATAGTCATTAGCGACTCTTTACGAGACGCACGCCGACGCGCCGCTCGCCCTCCTCCTCCTCCCCGCGGCCTCCCCCTCCCGAGCTTTTTGTTCCGTCAAAACGGTTTGATTGCCAGCCGGCGCTAAACGCGTTCGTAAACGAGTGACACTCCCGCCCGAGGTGAGCTCCGCCGCCTTCCTGCCGCGCCGACGGCACGAGGGAGATGAGCTTGTTGTGCTGCTCTTCCGTTTCGTTTCACCTCAGACCCGGCGCTCTCCCGGAAGGTTTAAAAAAATTTTTTTTTTTTTTTTTGTTTTCTGACGAAGTGAAATTCTTATCTTCACGTGACTCGGTGGTGCTCCGTCGCTGCCGTGAGCTCCCAACCTCGTCCAATCTATCCGTTCGTCGAAGCATCCGTCCGTCCCTCCATCCGTTCGTCAAAGCATCCATCCATTCCTCCATCCATTCGTCAAAGCACCCATCCATTCCCCATCCATTCTTTGAAGCATCCATCCATTCCTCCATCCATTCATCAAAGCGTCCATCCATTCCTCCAAGCATCCATCCATTCCTCCATCCATTCATCAAAGTATCCACCCATTCCTCCATCCATTCATCAAAGCATCCATCCATTCCCCATCCATTCATCGAAGCATCCATCCATTCCCCATTAATTTGTCGAAGCATCCATCTGTTCCTCCATCCATTCATCAAAGAATCCATCCATTCCTCCAAGCATCGATCCATTTCTCTATCCATTCATCAAAGCATCCACCCATTCCTCCATCCATTCATCCAAGCATCCATCGATTCCCCATCCATTTGTCGAAGCATCCATCCGTTCCTCCATCCATTCATCAAAGCATCCACCCATTCCTCCATCCATTCATCAAAGCATCCACCCATTCCTCCATCCATTCCCCATCCATTCATGGAAGCATCCATCCATTCCCCCATCCATTCATCAAAGTATCCATCCATTCCTCCATCCCACCCACAATCCCCCACCACCCTGAACTGTTGTGGGGTCAGTGTGTGGTGTTATAATCCCCGCTTTGGCTTCCTTACCCACCCAGTGTCACAGTGTCAGATCCCAGTCAAAAGGCTGTCGCTGGAACCACTGGTGGCATAGTCTCAGTGTGCATCACGTGCCCGTCTTAACCTTTTTCAAATTGTCTTTTTCAAACCATGATCATATACCTTTTTTTGATGGTCTAGTGTCATTAACATCTCATCATTAACATGCACTCTGACAGTATAATAAAAAAAAAACCCACTAATATCTGATAACCGCCGCTGTATTCTGAGAAAATAAAAAGTACAGCATTGTACCTTTCGGGGTACATGGGCTTGTCATAAGGTACGCTCATTGTACCCCTGGCATTTGTAATTTTGTACCTCTACTGACAAATCTGTACCTCAGTGGTACTTCAAAGTCCAGATTCGGGCTTTACAGCGTACCGCTGGTGCAACCTTTGTTCCCCTGAAAGTACAATGATATACTTTATTTTTTCTGCATATAGTGGACTCCATTGACTCACTGTAATTTGAGGTGTACAAATGGCGTTTAAATTTTGGTAACACTCGCCTTTAATGCTAGACCGCAAGTTAAGCCCGCCCTTCTCACCCACCCGCCCCCCCCACGCCTCCATGCTTCCCTCCCCGCTCTCCGCCTGGAATTCCTCAGTGTCTGAACGCTCTGGCCGGGGGCCACGGCGAGCTCACTGAGAGTCTTTCCTGTTGCACCGGCTCTCCCTCCTTCACTCCCCCTCCTCCCCCCCCCCCCCTCTCTGTTTCTTCATCCCTCCCTCCGTCCCTTCCTCCCTCCCTTCCTCCTTTCCTCCCTGCTTCTGTCATCATGGCAGATCCCTCCCTTCCTCCCCCCCCTGCTGCGTCTGTCTCTTTACCCGCCCCCCGTCTCACTCTCTCTTTTCTTTCTTTATTTGTTCATGCACTTTTAAATGTACGTCTTATGTCTTTCTACCCCCTCTACTCTCCGCTACTCTGTGCTCCCATCAGTATTCTCGCTAGTCAGTATTCCCCAAATTCCCACTTTCCCCCCGATCGCCCTGTGTATCCACTGATGTTACATAACCTCCCATGTATTCCTGCTCTTTATTTTTGCGACGGGGGTTTGAGGCCGGGTGGTGTTGATGAGCGGTGCAGGCAAAGAGGGGAGGAGTCTCAGGAGAAGAGATGTCTTATGAAGGATGAGGTTAAATGAACTCCGAAGAGGGGTTGTGGAAGCTGGAGAAGGGAAGAATGGAAGGGCGGGATGAATAAAGTGAAAGCAGCAACAGGAGGACAACGGGAGAATGGAAAGGAGGAGCGGGAAAGAAAGAGAGGGAGAGGCCCAGAGGAGGAGTGGAAACCAAGGCTTCCTGTCGGAGGAGGTGGCTGGCCGAGAAATTCAGAAGCAGGAAGATTTTTTTTTTTAACTCAGAGTGTGTGTGTGTGTGTGTGTGTGTGTGTGTGTTTGTGTGTGTGTGTGTGTGTGTGTGTGTGTGTGTTGGTGTGGACTGACTCACCGCTGGTGTGTGTGTGGGTGTATTTGGGCGAGACATGGGCTGCAGTCAGGGTGTGTGCACCTCGGGCGAGGTGGGGTCGCTCACAACGTTTCTCCCCCACCCAAGAGAGAGAGAGAGAGAGAGTGAGTGAGTGAGAGAGAGAGAGAGTGAGAGAGAGAGAGAGAGAGAGAGAGAGAGCGAGAGAGAGAGATCAACACTAGGAGGAGAAGGAGAACAGACAGGGGGAGGACTAATGATTAAGGAAGAACAAGCAATAATACACGTTTATTGATATATTGATATAGCTTTTTTATGGAACAGAGTTTACAAAGCAAATGTGGTAATATGCTATAGTGCTATAGTATGGTATAATATGCTTATAGAATATAATACAAGTATAGGGTTTAGACAATATATCAATATAATATCGATCATAATATGAGACTTGGGATTTTGGTTATTGTAATATCGTTAAATGTTGTCTTTAAAGCTGTGTTACAGGGAATACAATTATCTGAACTTTGTATACTGTGATAATATCCACATTATTAATGATTGTTTCTCAAATATTTCTTGTGCGTAAATATGTCATGAAAGCACCAGTTGTCACCCCCCCCAAAAATGGTCAAATTATCAATTTTGAGGTATTTGTCCAAAAATATTGTGATATATATCACCCCAGCCCTAATGTATAGTATGGTAAAATAGCAGTATGTTAGTGGTGATAATAATAATAATGGATAAATAATAATACTGACAGAAATATTACTACTGTTTCTAATAATAATAAGGATAATAGTACTAATTATGATCATGATAATTACCAGGGATTGATGATGACGATGGTGTTTCTGATTGTCTTTCTTGACAATTTCTTCAGAGTTAAGCTCTGTCGGGGTCCACTGCCCCGGGCCATACTTCAGCTGCAGAATCCTCTTTAAAAGTCAAAAGTCAGAGTTCACGCTGCCACACCCGGCTGCATCCATTCACCTTTGACCTCCAGCCTCTCCCACCTGGCCAATGGAGAAAACAGCAGGTCTAGACAGGGAGCGTCCAGCGGGGGGTCCTCTCGGACCACCGCTGCAGGTCATTCTCACAGGGGAGCGTCACGCATAGCTAAGACCTCGGACCATCGTGGGCATGTAGTGATGTGTCCCCGGGGCCCGAGGGGAGGAACGGGGTCTGGCGTTGGAAGTCGTGTCGTTTCGGAGCCGCGCTACAACTTCGGGGAGCGCTGGGATGGAGTCGTTAAAAGTTGTAGCGGCGTCTCCCTCCTTTTTTACAATGAAGGGTAGAACCTACAAAGTACTCAGGGCGCTTATTCTCTCTCCCTCGAAACCTTCACACTCCCAGAACAATGTGAATAAACAACATGATGAGAATTCAACCTACCCAATATATTTACACCAACACAATTTGGCGAATAAATTTATATCGGATGCACTTCTGGGTGTCCGTGGGACAGCTTGAAGGTCTTTGAATTCCTTATATTTTTTGTCGATTTTATACTTTTTGTCTTCAAGGTCAGCGTTGAGAGATAGATCTGGTGATGATGAAAGTTGGGCGACGTTGACGTTGTCAACAAACTTTCAGTCGATGAGTCAAATGTGTAAATATTGGAGGTGCGACTTTTGAAAAAAATCGACTCTTCTCTCTCTGCATAGGAGTTAAAAATATAAAATTTGACGTGCGAATACCACACTCTTTTATGCACACACACACACACACACACACACACACACACACACACACACACACATGCACGCACATGCACACACAGAACAGATGTGTGTTTGTGTGTGTGTGTATGTGTGTGTGTGTGTGTGTGTGTGTGTGTGTGTGTGTGTGTGTGTGTGTGTGTCTCCGTGGGAGCCTCGGGGAGGGATGGTTGCCTCCTGCGGACCACCTCCCAGGGTCACAGCGGGAGGGAGATTCCGTTACGGCCAACCTTAGAGGGGGTCACACACACATACACTCACATGTACTCCTCCTCCTCCTCCTCCTCTCTCCTTCTCCTCTCTCTCCCTTTCACTCTCCTCCACGTTCTCCCCATTTTCTCAGTCTGGCTCTTTGTCTTGTGCTCTCACTCACTCGAGTAACTCTTTCCCTCTCACACGGTCTTTCTCCTCTCTCTCTCTCTCTCTCTCACTCTCTCTCTCTCTCTCTCTCCCTTTTGCTCTCGTTGGTTCAAAAACTCTCACCCGGCAGTGATACAGGATCTCTGGGCAAGATAGATGAATTGATAGACGGACAGATCGATCTTAGAAAATATTGATCGTTAATGATATCTGGGTATGAATTAAAAATCCAGAGGGTTTGGGTTAAGGTCCAATACATCGGTCCAGCTCTATTGAAAAATAGTTTCCTAGTCTTGCTGGGATTATCTGGTTGAATTCAGGATAATTAAAAACAAAATGGCAGTTTCAATGATATTAGTTTAAGTTAAAAAAAATTAAAAAAAAGTCCATATCTCGAATCGTATATGATGGGAATTTTTTCTGTCATATGTTCTCTATAACTATTGAAAGATCCCCACACAGCCCTATATTAATATTATATTAACTGTTCTACTATTTTGATATTCCCAGGTGCCCTTTTGTCTGCATCTCCACCCCATTAGAGTACGCCGACATATGATCTTGTGCAAAGACGTAATTTTAGAAAAGGTTCAGGTAAAAGAGACATCTGTGGTTCAGAGGTCAGCATTGATCCGTGTGAGCCTAGAGCCGGGGGGCTGGGTTTCGAGGCGTCCAAACACGTCTTGCTCTGAATCTCACCCTTAACCCCCTCAGCCATAGCCCCCCATCAAAGGGAAGGAGGACGTCCACTGACTTCTACATGGAACGGGTGGGGGTTATGTAGTACTCCGCCGGAAATGTGTCCCTTAGACTGGCGTGTGTGTGTGTGTGTGTGTGTGTGTGTGTGTGTGTGTGTGTGTGTGTGTGTGTGTGTGTGTGTGTGGGGAAGGTGGGGGGTCTCCGAGAGGATGTACACACAGAACTCTCTTTCAGCGCTCCTCTTCCCTTTCCCTTCATCCTCACCCTCTTCTCCCCTCACTATGCCCCCCTCTCTCTCTTTAGTTCTAGCCCGTGTTTACTCTGCTGGGGAGAGAAGGGGGGAGGGCTGTGGGGGGGAGAGAGAGAGAGAGAGAGAGAGAGAGAGAGAGAGAGAGAGAGAGAGAGAGAGAGAGAGAGAGAGAGAGAGAGAGAGAGAGAGAGAGAGAGAGAGATGGAGGCTAAACAGAGGGGACAATGCTGCCTTTGAAAAAGCATCCATCGACCCTCCGTACGGGCGAGGAAGTCTGCATGGGGGCAGGCCGACACCCCTTGCCCAAACTTCACAGCCACCCGCCACTGGGCTTTGCACGCACCCACACACATGCATGTGCAGGCACAAGCTTTCACACACAAACATAACCTCTCAGTCATGGCGGTTGTTTTTGGGATCGACCTAAAATCCCAATGTAAAGTCCGCATGCCGTGACTCACTACCTGGACTCGCTCCCTGGTCTTTTCCTCCGCAATCACTATTAACACCGGTCTGAGGTGGAAGCACCTTCAACTGGGTGTGATTCACGAGGGCTCCCCCGTCCGCGTCGAAAACATAAAAGTGGTAATCCGAAAGATTGTTTTGTGAAAAAAAATGTGGATTTTTGAGACTTAGGTTCACAAGAAACATTCCAGAAACAACCGTTCTTATATATTTCGGTTATGGGAGCACATACATAAGGTCAATAAATGAGAATAGCTGTAAATGTCTCTATGTGCTGTTTCCATTGTTGGTGGCGGGGTCCGCCTTTCCGGATGAACGTTCACAAAACAGAACAGAACCCTCGGAGGCAAAACATTTGGATGTCGAAGAAATCAATTTTTAATGGAGTTCTTGTAGTGTAATCCATCCGACACCGACTATGGGAATGAATTGGGATGTTTATTTTATGCAAAATCTTTTCAAAATGTCTCTTGCCTTTTACTGAGCTGTAAAATCATCCCGCGGTGCGGAGGAGTTTCCCTTGCAGCCCGTGCAGATCTGCAGTTGTGTTTGGTCGACTTTGCTTAAAACAAGTGAAAATGAGACGGATTGCGTAACACGGAATCAAGATAATGTCAGTCAATATTACGACATTATTGGACAGAGTCGGTTCCAATAGGAGATGAGAGAATATTGTCCATTTGTTCAGATGTTTTCCTTCAACGAAGTTTCCAAAACTCAATACGAGACAAACTCACATGATAGCAGATATTTCAATCTGTTGACCACTGATTTTTTTTATAAACTTTACAAACCGCCGTGTTCCTCCCGAAACCGCTGTCATGAGGCTGCCGACGGTGGGATGAACCGGGGGGCTGTGTTGCCCCTTAACACACTCGAAGAGATGAACTCTAGAAGCCATTGTGGAGGTTTAGTTAATGGCTTACACGTGGAGCGAGAGCCCGGGCGAGACAGAGAGGGGCTTTTGTGTGTAGAAACCCCCGGAGTGGCTCTCCGCTCGCACTGCAGACTCGAGCCGATGGCGCTCCGCCACCGAGGGGGATGCGAGAGCGTACAGCGACCAGACTTTGACTTGCAGTCCAAAGTTCCACTCGCACACATGCAGAAGTTCCACGCTGTGGGTCGCCTCTTGTGAGGTTCGCATACTGCGGATTATATCATTGGTCCGAGGCCAATTTGCTGCAACCCACCCCACCCTCACCACCACCAATACCCAGTGGATAAGAGCAGGATTTGGACAAAGCAGATCCCTGCTCTGTGCCGAGCATAAGGGGTTTTACCCATTTAAATGTGGATGACAGATGATTTTCTGCTGCTTTAGCCAAACAATGAAGCCCAATCCTCCTGGCAATGTGTGTGTGTGTGTGTGTGTGTGTGTGTGTGTGTGTGTGTGTGTGTGTGTGTGTGTGTGTGTGTGTGTGTTTTTCACTGTGTAATTCTAGACACATTAAGTTGTAGTTGGACCCACCCAGTCTAGAGTCATAGAGAGCTGGGAAAAAGTAAGCGAGAGAGAGAGAGAGAGAGAGAGAGAGAGAGAGAGGTGTAGATATAGTATCGTCTTTGACAGATCACAACATGTTTGTTTTCACAGCTGGGTTGGAGTGTTTGCCAACAGAACCCTCTCTACTCCAATGTGCTCCGAGCATTCGTTTCACGTTTTTTTTTTTTTTTTTCAAACCTATACACACTTCCTCGCTTTCGACCAATGGGAACGGCCCGTGCGGCGGTCACGTGTCGCCGGCTGGTCGCCGAAGTTGTGAATGGGAGACGTTTTACAGGTCAGGAAGTCCTGGAAGACTCCCGAGGCGCACGGTGTATGGTACGGCGTCCACTTCTTGTTGCGTGTTGTAAGCAAGGACACAGTGTAAGGCTTGATGTGTGTCGGGGAGGCTCCAACAGGGGCCGGGCATATACGCGCATCATCCCCTTATCTGCGGTTGATTGGGCTTGACCCCCAACCCCCCCCTGCCCCCTCTATATGTGTGTGTGTGTGTGTGTGTGTGTGTGTGTGTGTGCATGTGTGTGCTGGTGGTCATATCTCGGCGGGTCGGCAAACCTGGTGACCTGTGTCCTTGGTGCCTCTCAGACACGACCGCCTCATGTGGCCCGGGGCCAGGCCGCTCTCAAAGACCACCATTCACCAGCACCGTGGCCTCTATGGCCGCGTGTGTGTTTGTTTGTGTGCGTGTATGTGTGTGTGTGTTTTGGAGAAAGGCCGAGGAAGAACTGAGGGAGGGGGGGAGGCGAAGAATTTGTCGAAATGACAGTTGGATTAACTAGCGGTATGTTCGTGTGGGTGCATGTGTTTACACTTTCTCTCTGCTGTTGCCTTTTTTTGGTAACATTGATGGAAATATAGGGCACCCTGCAACTATGTGTGTGTGTGTGTGCGTGTGTGTGTGTGCGTGCGTGGGTGCGTGTGTGTGTGCGTGCGTGCGTGTTCGTGTGTGTGTGTGTGTGTCAGCAGTGAAGGGGGGGCAGCTTTGAGGAGCCGCGTGTGTGTGTGTGTGTGTGTGTGTGTGTGTGTGTGTTTTTCCCCG
>NC_137205.1:16177631-16182631 GCF_960531495.2 Zeus faber
ATGCTGTTGTGAACGTGAATAAAAAATGTGAGCGTTTGCTATTTTTTCAACCCAAGTCGTAAAATGTCGCTTCCCGTCATCGTTTATAACCGTTCACAGCACGACCTCGCTGAACGCTCGACGACTGAGGAACTCACCTGTCTGCTGCAGCGTTTCCAAAAGAGCAAACTTGCATTGTAGTCCCACCTGTCTCGTGTGTCTTAAAGCCCCCGTAAAGCAACAATAAATATGTGTTCTGAGTTTGTCACACCACAGAAAAATGTGTTATTAACCACCCAGCCCAATTTGAATGATTAAAAAAAACCGGCAAGTATGTAAAATTAGGTTTTAAAATCCTGAAAAAGGCAATTCCCTCTGCTCTGAGACGCTGGGGGGGGTGTCCCGCTGAAGACGCTGAAACCGCGCCCAGTCGGGGTAGAGGTGCAGCCTCTCTCAAGTGTCAAATACCACCAATCCAATACATACAAATACAAATCCAAAATTGGAAAACCAGCTGTTTTTCATTGTTTTGACTTTGCTCTGAAGTTAAAAATTAGAACATGAGAAAATGGGATACTTGTTGCGGGTCACCCAGCTCCGTGCGCTCCCGGGCAGCAGGGCTCTGTTCCGGCTCCTTGTGCGCCCGGGCAGTGCCCAGAGCCGGGACGGCGCCCGTCTGTCCGGGAGCGCACGGAGCTGGGGGGAGCCACCACGCTCTGGACAGAATGTAAATGTAAATAAGGAGACGGAGCTGTGATGTACATTCCGGCATGCAGGTAGGATGCATTTGAGGGGACGACGGCACCATAGCTAGAAAGAAAAGGAGCGTAGGCTGCAGTAACTCGCCATTGAGCGGGTGAACCACTGACGCTAATGCGCTCTCCACATGCATAGTGTTAGGGGAGGGCTGCGACGATAACTGCATTACCCCAAATACCGCGGCCGTGTGACATCACCGCGGGGTTTTTTAGTATTTTTAGAGCTTATAGAGCTTATTGTGCGTAATCACCGGGTGTCATGACATTTCACTGCATATATGTATGACTGTATGTAAAAGTATGTGACAAATAATCTCTTGAACTTGAACTTGAACTCATTACCGTCATCACCACCCATAATAAAAAAAAATTTTGCTGGTGAAATTTACAGGAGTGGTATGCAATATAAAGAGAGTCTGGAGAAACTAAACTTTTCAGTGGCTCCGCTCGTCACTTCAGCTTAGAGCGCCGCGCATGGTGGGGAGGGACAGTCCATTAAACATATGGGGAGTTCTTTCGTGTGTCAGATTATTCTTCATTATTTCTAGGGCTGTACCCAAATTTTGCCAGTCGAATCAGATTCGGCTATTCAATGCGAACGGAGCGCACGGTTCAATGCGCAGTCCGCACGGAGGATCTTCTCCGTGCCCCGTCCCCGTTCCTCCAAATGAAATAAAAAAAATTGAGCCCTCAAATAAGCAACTTTGTTTTTAGTTGTTTTGTTTGGAGGAACAGGGCCCGGCCATCGGAGCTCACGGAGAGTCGTGTCCGGTTGCAGACGGTTCACGCATAAAAATATATTCACGATTCCCCATTGAAATGTTATCCCTGTGCATTTTTGTAAGCTTCTGTTTTATCCTGTTGTTGTAATGCACACTGACTGACAAAAAAGAAAAGCTGAAATAATTTACGCATTTCTCTGTAAACCTTCACTGATTCATTCAATTTGAGGCGAGAAATAAGAAATAAGCAATGCGGTTGCTGAATCTTCACTCGTATTAGATCTACTAGGCCTCATTTAAAAGTTTGTTCCGAGCTTCACCGCGGCTTCAGGCGCTCGCATAGGAACTTCTTGGTGGGACCTCCAACAGTTCCTCGACATAATGTTTAAAAATACACGTGAATCCTTTGTCTCCGCTGCAGGCGAGAAACCCTACATCTGTCCGTACGAGGGCTGCAACAAGCGCTACTCCAACTCCAGCGACCGCTTCAAGCACACGCGCACGCACTACGTGGACAAGCCGTACTACTGCAAGATGGCGGGCTGCCTCAAGCGCTACACAGATCCAAGCTCCCTCCGCAAGCATATCAAGGCCCACGGCCACTTCGTGGCTCAGGAGCAAGGCTCTCCAGGAGGGGTGGGCTCCCTGCTCAAGGCCGTTCAGGCCGGAGGTCTAGTCGGCGGCGGGGTGAAGGAATCAGAGCTATCCTACGTGAGCGGCGCCCACATCATCATCCCGGGGGCAGCGGCCGCCCTCCTGGGGAGCCACGTCCTTCAGGGCCTGGGGGGCTCCATGCCCCTGTCCCCCATCAGCCCTCGGCCACTGGACCTGAGCACGCTGGGCTGCCCCAGCTCCCCTCCAGCTGGCCTGGGAGGCGCCCCCATCCTGTCCTTCCACGGCTCCCCGCTGGGCCTGGCCAAGTCCTCCCTGCTCTCCCAGGCCTTCCCCGCCTCCTCGCTGGGGCTGCCCATGATGCCGGTGCTGGGGGCCGCTGCCGAACGCAGGACCCTGGACCGCCACGCCAAGGGGAGGGGCCGCGGGGAGGAGGGGGAGAATGAGCTGCCTGGGGGGGTGCTGAACCTCTCCATGGGGGGTCAAGACCCCCTGTCCTGGGTGGTCATCCCCCCAGGCACCGTGGTGCTGAAGCCAGCTGTGGTCAACTGACACACACACACACACACACAGACACACACACTCTCTCTCTCTCTCTCTCTCTCTCTCTCTCTCCCTCTCTCTCTCTCTCTCTCTCCCTCTCCCTCTCCCTCTCCCTCTCATTCCAGAAGAGCTCAGGGGGTTGGTTTGGGGGGGGGGGGTGAATGCCATAACAGGGGTTTGGGTGGGTGGGGGTGGGCGAGGGGGTGGTGATGGGGTTCAGAAGGTTGGCTCGCACAATCAATTCCAGTCCAGACGTTTTAAAACAGAGGGGCTAAGGAGAAGACGGCTGACAATGAAAACAAACAGGAAAAAAAGAACAAACCTTGGACCAGATAGAAGACAGGTAACTCCACGCCACGCAGGAAACACGTACACAACAGAAGCCTCTTTTGTCTGGAGTTTCCGGGACCGAAAACTGTCGTCAGGACCAACGTCTGGTTGTCGACCGGACGCCGGTCCCCTTCTACGCTCTTATAAACACAGGACTCTTATATTCTTTTCTACGTTCCATTTCCTATTTGCTGGTCGTGTGGACGGGGTCCACCGCAGTTTATAAAAAGTCCCGGTTTCGATTAAAGGTTATTTATGCGAGTGTTCCGTCGACGGCGTGCGCCCGCGGCCGAGCAGCGGGACAGACACGACCGGGGAACACAGCGACGCACTCGCTGCCCGGCCGACGGCGCGGCCGGGTCGACTCCCGACACTCCGATCGAAAAAAGCTTTGGCGCGTCTGGACGAGTGAACACGACTCAGGCAACGTTGCTTCGCGGCAGCAAGCGGAATAACCGTGCTCCGACCATGAACCGGCCGCAGGTCTCGCCTCCCCACACCAGGGCGGCGATATCCATGAGCGTCCATTGTAACTAATCCTCTCAGACAACTCAGCATCACATAGCACTTAACGGTGTAATAACTCTTACTAATAGCTATTTAGTGTTGAAAGCTCACATTTGCTGCTAACTTTAACCTCTCCTCCAGTGTAACTTTACACTCGCAGAGAGCCATTTTGACAATCTGTCCCCGACTACGGGGAAGGCTGACGGACCCGGCGGCCTGCTTTTGGGCGCTGGGTGCTTGAGTGTCTCGACGTAGGGGGCGCGGAGCCGTCCCAGACAAACGGGTGTTGCATCACACGACCATTTCATCCCTCCTTCACTTCACACCACACCACACCACATCAGGCGCGAGGCACAGCTGTATCCGTCGCCCTCTGCTGGTAGCAAGGGAGCGCCGCGCCGTGTATTGCCAACGGAACAAACTCTTCCTGTTTATCTCCCGGCCCCCACGACTCCCCCCGTAATGGAATCAGCGCCGGCAGTTTTGCGTATGAAAGGGCCCACTGTGGCGACAACTGCCGTGTTTGTGTTGGGAGGTGACAAGCCACAAAACCAGCTGTGTCCGACAGGTGGTTGGTGCGCTCCGGGGCCCCCGACGCGGCCTCGTTACGCGGCGGTTTTGTCCCGAGCTCAGCGCCGCTGTGCCAAAAAATCCCAGACCTCCAGAGTGTCGTACGGCAGAGGAAAGGGGTTGGGAAGAAGGGGTGAGGGGATGGTGGGGACGCACTTAACGCCACATCCAGCTGGACCGACCAGGAAGCCACATCATAACAAACTGCCTCCCTTTCGCCCGTGGACGCGGGCGCGCGCGTCGCAAAACACCGCCTTCGTTTTTTTTCAAGTTGTTCCACGGCCCGGTCGTTCCCGACAAATGTGTTATTTTTTTACTCCCACGCGGGTCCTTCCCGGGCTGTTCGCCGCAGATCCACGTTATGCGTAGAATGGTCGTTCGTCGTTCGTTCTGGAGGTGGAGGTGGAGGTGGAGGTGGAGAAATCATCAGAACACGAGGAACCTTCCCTCAAGAGACTCGACACGGCATCTCCGCCTCTGCTCCTCCACCCTCCGCCCTCGTCCTTTTCTTTTTACTTTTCTTGAGAGAGTCCCCACCCCCCCGTCACGGTGAGAAATAATCCACGTATTTTGCTGTTTTCTGTCGTAGTCGCCGTCGTCGTTTTCGCAGTTTTGTTTTTCTGTCCGGACGAGACATTTCTTCTGATGTTGAAGTTGCTTTTTGTTGTTGTTGTTGTTGTTGTTGTTGATTTCTCATGTTCTGCGATAGCTGCTCTGCGCTCAGCTTTCTCCTGCCCGGACTGGGTTTCAGGGGAGGGAGGGCAGGGGAGACGGTGAAAGCAGGCCAAGGAGGGTCCCTCCATCAGGGCCAGCGAGTCAGCCGAGCCAGACGGGGGAAAGTAGGCCAGTGAACTCTGCCTGCCCTCTGGGTTTTTTTTTAATAGATTAAAAAAAAACAAAAAAAACCCCAAAAGGCTTTTCTCCTCCAGCCCCACGGTTGCAAAGCCTCTTTTAAAGGGAGCGCCACCGAAAGACACGG
>NC_137205.1:16185131-16187631 GCF_960531495.2 Zeus faber
GACCCGCCCACTGCCTTGTCGTTGACTTTGAAAAGGTGATCGTAGTTCTAGAACAGATAGAATCGGGTCGGATAACAGCATGGGGTCTTCATTCAGGATAATGACATGTCCACAGAGGACACAAATAGATGAATGTAGAAATAAAACCCTTCTATAAACCACATTATGTCTGTATCAGTTGAGTTGAGTTGTGTTATCTACAATGTCCCGGGCGGTTATTTGTTTGCACTGTTAAGATAACGGTAACGAACATAACAAACAGGACAAATATAGACAACCTCTGAACGCATGCATAAGCGTTGTATGTTTGGTTGTAGCATATTATATTAAGTCACATTACCTTCTGGATGTCCTCGGGGGAGAGCGTGGTGAGGTTGAGGATCTGCTGGGCTTCCTGGAGGGTCATCCCCGTGATGCTGGAGGTGGCAGCCGACTGCTGCCCCGGGCGGCCACGGGCCTGGGCAGCCGCCTGGCTGGCTGAGGCGTGGGGAGGGGATGTCAGCAAAATGTTTTAATCCGGGATTTAAAAATACACAAGGGTTCATTCTGGCAACACAGAATGAAATTCAAGGGCGTCCGAGGACTTTTTTTCCAAGCACTATTTTTCTCATTTTCAAGGACTTCACGCCAAACATATGTACTCAATTTTCAGTGTGACCTTTACAAGTGTCCACTTCGAGCCATGCCAGATTAAATTGACATATCCCCGGAATAATCTCTCACAAAAAGAAATCGTGGAAAACGTTTACGACGCTACGATTTGAATAACAAAAGCAGGGGGAATATCACTGGTCTTCAATGATGGCGTTTCTTTCAAGGACTTTTCAAGCGCTTCAGCACAACAGGGGCCAATTTCGAGGTATTCCAGTACTTACATTCCCGAGGACGAAATACTTATTACAGTCAGAACCCTGAAAACAGTAAACTCGTTGATTCCAGTCATGCACCGTACCTGCATATTCTTGTCGTAGCGCCCGGGCAAACGCCCGCCCCACCACCTGCGCTCCCATCACAACGATCTGGGCGAGGTACCTAGCCTGCAAGGGAGACACGGCAGTGGCTGTCACCAGAGGGTGGAGGAGGGTACGAGGGGTGGAGGAGGAGTCATGTTTTCTCATCTTAGGCCAACCAAGTGTCCACGGCTGGTGTTGGCGATAACCAGGGGTTCATTACAGTTACTGTATCTACACATCATGTATTTGTGTGTGTGTGTGCATATATATATATTATATATATACTGTGTATATATACTATAGCTTTGTAGAGTATATATAGAGTATGTACAGGTATGTGCATGTTTACATCTATCTACTAGGCGCATGACTAAGTGATGTGTATGTCAATGAAAGTCCCTGAATTGAATAACAAATAAAAATGATAATAATAGTTATGGGAAAAGAAAAATGACAATAACGTCACATCTCCACGCAGCGTTCAACCTCAAAACCACAGGTCGCACTAAGTGTTATGGACGTCCGCATAGAGACCCGCAGCGATAACACGCAAATACATATATTTATACAGAATATATACATATTATACATAGAAATACTGTATACACATGCGTCAGTATATACATAGATAAATATATACATTCAATATATATATTGACAGACATGATATTATCCACAGCTCTCGGGCTCATCTGTTAAGAGAAGCGTCATGGAACGACATGAGGGAGACCAGCGCTAATGTCACGCCACTAAAACGCCCAAGCGCTTCCGCAGCCGATTCGCAGTCGAAGTTAAAAAAAAATAAAATAAAATGCTGCCAATCTCGAAGGCGTTCTCACCATTTGGCCGAAAAGGGGTAAAAGCAGCGATCTGAGCGAGAGAGAGCGAGGCCGCTGCTCTGTTTTCACATGTACGCCATGAAGGTCGCCGAAGGGTCAGAGTTCACGGGGCCAAGCGCCGCGGCGAGCCGGTCTTACGACTCCCCGCCGCCGCCGCCGCCGCCGCCGCCTGCAGGCGCGGAGGGCGAACTGCACGGACTTTCAGGGATCAAGTCAAGGCGTTCCAAGCTGGATGAATGGAATTTCTTCACAGGGGAATGTTGTTTATGATGAAAACGTCAACAGTCTGTTGCTTTTTAGTATTCATGCAGTATGATATATACATATAGTACACCTACAATATAGATCTATCTATGCATACATCTGCCATTTCCTGCAATTATATATTTCATATATGTATTTACATATATATATATATTTTTTTTAATTGTTGACATTTTCTATTCATCCAATTAAAAAAAAAAAACAACTTTTTATTATTTGTACAGGGCTGAATTTTTTCCATTTCTGTATTACGTTATTGCATCTATCAATCAAATCTATTCGATCAAATCCAGAACCGTGTCGCTGTGATGCCACAGCGCAAACCACTGTCCCCCAAGCCACCAAATATTAATAAACTAGACAGATACGTTTCGTAAAAGGTTTCAAATGTGTTTATTGCGAGGCAACACTGATTTCTTTCCCCGACAAAACCGTTGCAGGAGC
>NC_137205.1:16192631-16197631 GCF_960531495.2 Zeus faber
CCCACACCACGCGGGCTCCCCTGTGGCCCTCGGGGCCCGGGCCCTCCTGGTAACACCAGAAGCAGAACACACGCGCCACACAAATTGAGACACACGGCACGGGACAGCCCAACGTCATCGCTACGTGTCGACACGTCGTCTCCACGTACCTGCACGGGTGCGTCACAATTGCGAGGGTCGTAGATCCGAAGTTTACCGTCTTTGCAGACGGTGGCCAGCAGTTTGCCATCGGGGCTCCACGCCATCCCGAAAATCTAACCACAGAACAGATTGACAGCGCGGGAAACGTGTTAGTATTTGACATTAACAGTCGATGTGTTAAAAAAACAAAAATTATCAAATATTTTCACCCTATATATGCCCTATAATATTTTCTGCTGTTGCCAATGCGACCTCCTACAGACCCTGTGGATTCACTGGGACGTTTAAATGAAGGCAGAAACAGATAAGGCCACTGGCAATCGCCTTTCGCTCAACCAAACAGAAGCACGCTTTTGATTCAGAATTGAAAAGGTAGCGAAATTTAAATGTTCAGGCAGCAAGCTTGATGCTTACAAGACAACAGGCCCATCTGACTACGTACAGTATAACACATCCATATGTAGCTGCTTTGCTGGTGCACCCACCTGGTCCTGGTGGCCCGTGAGCAGCTTGACCTGCTCTCCCATCTCCAGGTCCCACAGTCGGATGCTGAGGTCGTAGGACGAGGACACCAGCAGACCGCTGGCCAGAGGGTGGAACTTGACGGTGTAGATCTTCTCTGTGTGGCCTGGGAGCGGTTACAGCAACACGTCAACCATCCTGACTCGACTTTGTGTTTTTATGTATATATTTGTTTCTCCACAGAATTTGTTCATCGTTTCAAACTCGGATTCTGAATCGAAATATATTTTGATGAATTTTTACAAAAAGATGAAAACATGTAAAACAATAAAAAATAATAATAATAATTGTGCTGTATATCCAAAGATATATATACAGCACACTGGACATTGATTTATTTTTAGCCCAGAACACACATTCGAAAAAGGTTCACCCCCTCAGTGAACTTATTTAGGTGAAAGGCATGATAATAATTATAATTTTGCTGCCTGCAATTCCTTTGAGGAACCCTAGGGGGCCACAGACCCCAAATTTGGCAATCCCTGATGCCCCGTCAAGTGAAAAGGAACTGTTTCAGCTTTCTAGTAATAACATTCACCTTGCAAGATGAGCTCTGGTTCAGTCAGGGTCTCCTGCAGTCCTCCCTCTGGAAGCTGCCAAATCCGGATCTTGGCGTCCTCACCAGCTAGGAAGGACAGAGATGCTCGTGAGCACTGAATATAGTCACAGGCCTTCAGTGATGCCTGGATCCACCAAGCTTAAAGCCTGCATCAAACCTAGTCCGTCATCGTATCCGACAGTCGGATCCGGCCCCCCTGGGCCGTGGGATGGGTTTGGCCTCCCAAAATATGTCAACGAAAATGGGAAAGCAGTTTTTTCCAGGAAAACAGCAAGTAGTTTGCTCAGCTGGACATTGATCATCTTCCATGATGACCATCATCATGGAAGATGATCATCATCTCTCCCCGTATAAAGCCTTTGCAAAGTGCTTATATGTAACAACATTATGTTTGATGTTATGTTAAGTTTTTGTCATTTGTGGTTTTAGGTGTGAAGTGAAGAGATGGTGAGAGACAACCGTACTCTTATCTGGCTATCGTATGGACATTTAAGGACAAGGTCACAAGAAACACACTCTTTCTTACCCACGGCCAGCCTGTGGGTGTCAAAGGGGTCCCAGCAGAAGTCTGCAACGTTGCCAGAGTTCTGGACGGTGGGCATGGCCGTGTAGGGAAGCTTACCAGGGTTAGAAAGCTGAAAAAACAAGCGCGCGCACACACACACGCATGCACACGCACGCACGCACGCACACACACAAAATCTCAATGATATTCAAGAAAAACAACAAAAAAAACCCAAACATGTCCAAGTTTCAGTGTTTTTTTCCTTTTACCTCAAGCACAGCGATCTGGCCTCCAGGGATGGAGAGCGGCACGGCGACGCGCTGCCGGTTGGCACAGAAGCCGTCGCACTCTCCGGGGGTGGTGAGGTTGAGGCTCTTGAGGTTGGTGAAGTGGGTGTCGCGGTGCAGCACTGTCCCCTGGATGTGGCGGAACTTAGAGCTGGGACCTTGGCCGAGCCAAAAGACAAATATCATTTATAAATTGATAGATTGATAAATAACTGAACAAACAGAAAAGAACAATCCACGGCAGATGCAGAAAATGGGACATTCCTAAACATTTGACCTAAAAAACTTGCCTCAAACAAGGTCAGAGTGAGTGTGAGATCGAGAACTAACTACATCTAAAGTTCTACATAGTTCACTACTATGGGAAATGGATCACCAAAAAAATAAAAGAATGTTTTTTTCCCCAGCGTAGAACCGGTTTGCATCTTGGGATATTTGCGCTCATCTGCACAAAATATCTTCCCTACATTTTGGGGTGCATTCTGGTGAAATGGTCATAGTATCCAGGGGGTAAATTAGGGTCTGGGAGGTGGGTGGAGCATCATTTTATTTTTTAAGGAAACCCATTGAAGTCATTTTTCTCCATGGATTAAGATGCATGTTGGAAAATGGTGTAATTACCAGTGCTGGTTCCCTACTTTTCCATCCATGCAAGTTATTGATGAGTTTTATCCGTTCCGGGATAGAAAAATATGGCAAAGTCAGTGAGGGAACCCCTTCAATATCTTTATGCATTTTAACATGGACATTCATTCACCAGTGTCACACCCAATTTAACCCCTGATGGTATCAATTGTTCCAATGTGACACCCGACCCAACAGGTGTGTGTGTGTGTGTGTGTGTGTGTGTGTGTGTGTGTGTGTGTGTGTGTGTGTGTGTGTGTGTGTGTGTGCTGCTCACCCAACAGGTTGTGCATGGCCTTGGCGCTCTGGCTGGGGCTCGGCGCTAAGCCCGAGGAGAGGCCTGAGGTGGTGGAGGGCGAGCGGGACGGAGCCACGCTGCTGCTGGGCGTGCTGAGAGGACTGCTGGAGGTGGACACACCACACGCCGCCTCCTGCATGGGGAGCACTGAGTTTAGTTTTGTTGCTGCAGACGTACAGTACATGTAGATCCTCCTCGTTTACATCACTGCAGTTCTGGGGTGGGAATCCCAGAATTTAACTTTAATGCTAATAGGACGCTTTTAGGAAGCCTCTCCTTTGAGTCACACAGAAAGATGCTGAGAAAGTAATGTGTATGTCGAAAGTGGTAATCTCTGGTGTACCCTATTTTGTCCAAATATATGCTATTTCCATTGTTGGTGGCGGGGTCTCCCTTCCCCGGCAAGTATGCACATTTTGGGCACGTGCAAGAAGTGAAAGGCAGCGGCGGTGAGTTGTATTTTATTTTTTAAGATATTTTTTGGCGTTTATCATGCTTTATTGACAGTGAGAGTGTGGAGAGACAGGAAAGGCAGGGGAAAGAGAAAGAGAGAGAGAGAGAGAGAGAAGGGATGACATGCAGCAAATGGCCTTGTGCCAGAATCAAACCCAGGCCACAGTGGCAAGGATGTAGCCTTGAAATAAACCTCTTGAATCTTGAATCTTGAAAATGGTGCGCTCTACCAGGTGAGCCACAGGGGCGCCCCAGCCGCGGTGAATTTGTTAAAGCAGTATAGCTTGTTGTGGCCAGTAAACCGTTGATATGGATGAACATTAACAAAAAAGAGCAGTATCCTCGAATTAAAAATATATCCACCACCTCAAGTGAACAATAATAAAAAAAACAAACAATAGATTACAGGAAGAATTTTTCACTTTCACAAAAAGTTATCGTCTTAAACCTTCCAGCCTCAACCGGAATTCCGGGACTTGTAGTGTTATCATCGAGGAAATTATGGATCCCCACTTTAAATTAAAGCCACATTTCAGATGGTTAAGAATAGCCCCTCACCTCCTTACACCCTCCAGTGGGCAGTACCGCTTTGGCAGGCGTCTGATTGGTAGGCGGAGCCTTAGCTTTGGGTCTTTTGTCAGGGTGGAGGCTGACCTTCTCCACCTGAGGACACATGAAACACCTTTTTTTTTTTCTCCTGCAAACTGCAAGAGGCCATTACAGATCAGGGATCACTGTGGTGTGAAGGGAGGTGTGAATGGAGGCGGGCGGCACCTGTTTGTTTCCCCCGTCCCACCACTCCCCAGCAGACATGGCCGGGCTGGACCCCGCGGTGTCTGGGTACAGGTCTGCGTGGAACTCCTGACCCGACTGAACAAAACGACACACAAAAACACACAAACACACAGTCAAGCGCTAGCATTCATAAGTACAGAAGTTTAGTTAAAAATGTGCCAATGTCAACGTATACATGATTTCCGTCGCGTTCTTGGTGTTTTTTTTATTGAAGCTAGTTGTAGTGAGTTGAACTTCTCCCCCATGAAAGCAATTTGCAAATGAAATATCTGCATATTGGAATTTAGTTTCATTAAATATGTGTCTAAATAACTGTCGCTTGGACGTGTGGAGCTTTTTTTTAGTCGGCGTTCACCTTGCGAGGGACTTGGTAGCTGATTGGCACGATGCAGCTGTCCGCCAGCTGCAGCACTCGCATCACCTCGCAGGACGTGACGTCCAGCGCCGTCTTGGGCACCGTGGCAACGCCTCGCGTGTGAGAGTCGGTCACACAGTGGCTCACTAGAGAGACGAGCGGCAGAGAAGACGGATGAAAAGGACGAGGGGATGGCGGAGAACGGGAATGAACGTGCGATAACAGGTCGAGTTGTACCTTGAGTGAGGAAGGGCTGGCTGGCAGTGACCTCGAAGCAATCGACAGCTGTGTCACCCTGTGTCAAAAAGAAAGTACCAAAAACGTTACAGGTGCCCCATACATAAACTGTAGATGGCATTGAAAGGCATAAGTTGCTGTATGATAAATTGTGCAATTATTATATAGTAGATGGAAAATAGCATTAGAAATGGTAATGTAATGGTGGGAATGGTAGAATTGTT